>NW_027530981.1:0-106153 GCF_008692635.1 Crocuta crocuta
GGAATCCTCCTTCCAGGCTGCACCCCGCAGGCCTCTCCCCCTGCCCGCTGACCCCCAGGCCACTTGCCTCCCCGCCCCGCCGGCCCTGCGCGGCTCCTGTTTGGGGACTAGGAGCGAATACAAGCTCCTTCCTTCAGGGCAGTCATTTTCCTGCGTGTTATCTCACTGTTACTGCTCAGAACAATCAATCGCAGGCCACGTACGGAGGAGCACTGGCTGCCGCATCGAGGATCACCCCGCAGAGCCAGGACACACAGGATGGGACCACCCCTGCTCACCAGCGGCACCCCTTAGCGGCAGCCTCGGCCTGAGGGGAAACGCTGCTTGTGGCGCACTTGCACTTGAGGGCTGTGCTGTGTCCTCTGTGGTCAGGGTGGCCACAATCCCCCAGACTAAACTGGGGGGAGCTCCAGAAGGGGAGTCCTCCCGAGCTACCCCCAGGAGTGCTGTGAAGACGGCCAGCCCCGCTCAGCTACGCATGGGAACTAGACGAGGCCCACACATGCCTGTGCAGTGTCGCCAGGTGTCGCCTAGGAGCGCCTCTGGAGCAGAGGAGCAGGGTTGCGAAGCCATCAGGCCACACGGTGTCACTTATCACGAGCCACCGCAGACACAGCACATTCTGTGGCACCTGTTAGCAGTGTGAGATGGACATTGCTTGGAACATAGCAATAGACTCAGGGACCCTCCACATGGGACCTCACCTCGGTCTTTCCTCCAAACACAGCACCAACACATGGGAAATATGCCTATGGAGCAGAGCCCAGGCAGTGATGGGAAAGTGCTAAGAGAAAACTAAGGGATTCTGGTTAAAGCAACAGAACAGGATTCTTGCTGAACACAGAAAACGGTGAGCACATGTGGAAAGTAGGGGTTCAGCTCCAAGCTGACCTAGAAGGGTTCTTGCTAACTGAATTTTACAAGGACTCACACAAATGAGACTAGGAGACCGTTCCACAACCTGTCTAACGTATGGCAAACAAAAAAATGTTGTCACAGAGGAGGCTGAGGTCTGGTGCACAGTACAGAGCAGAAGTAATTAAGGGCTGCTCCCCAGGGAGGATACTGCCTAAAGTGGGGCACATGGTCCTCTACTGCCGGGTACAATGCAGAAGTTGGTACCATGTGTAGAGTGGTGGTACAGTGTGACTCACACACCCACTTACAGAAAAAGAATGTTCAGGGGCGCCTGGGTGGCTCAGTCCGTTAAGCGTCCAACTTCAGCTCAGGTCATAATCTCACGGTTCGTGGGTTCAAGCCCCGCGTCAGGCTCTGTGCTGACTGCCAGCTCAGAGCGTGGAGCCTGTTTCAGTCTGTGACTCCCTCTCTCTCTCTGACCCACCCCTGCTCACGCTGTCTCTCTCTGTCTCTCAGAAATAAAACAATAAAAAATAATAATAATAAATAAAAAGATTTTAAAAAAAGAAAAGAAAAAGGATGTTCAGATGGTGAGATAGGCTTTACTAAAGACCTCAGCGGTAGGTTCAAGGGCCTCTGCCATTGGGATTCCTGACTGAGGGAGAGACAGCCGCACAATCCTTACTACAGAACTTGGACTGATTAGTGACTTTTCTTTAGTTGCTGAGTATGTGACAACGTGTTACACAGCAATAAAAAAATTACAGTAATCAACGTGAAATTAATCATATTTATTACACAAGGAATACAAATATTATCATTATAAAGTTTTGAAATTTTGACGATGGGACTATATCAATCTTTAAAACGTTTGCACTTCAACGCTAGAATCAACCAAATAAAAGACAAATGACAGAAAAGGACAGAAGGTACCTGGCTGCCTCGGGCAGTGGGGGATGCAAATCTTGATCTTGTGGTCAAGAGTTCAAGCCCCAGGTTGGGTGTAGAGAGTACTTTTAAAATGTTGGAGTGGTCAGAAAGGAGAACATAATTGCAAATCATATATCTGATAAGAAGATTCCTGTCCAGCATATTTCAGGGACTTCTACAGCTCAGAAAGTTCAAGACAAATAGTCCATTAACATATGGGCACTAGATTTGATAGACATTTCTCCCAACATGGTTTACAAATTAACAACAAGCATAAGAACAAATGCCCAACTTCACTAATCTGGGAAATGCATATCAAAACCACAACGATGGGCTTCTGGGTGGCTCAGTCTGTTGACATCCAATGATGGCTCAGGAAATAACCTCAAGGTTCCTAAGATTGGGCCGCACATCACGTCAGTATTATCTTCACTGAGCCTGCTTTGGATCCTCTGTCTCAGTCTCTTCCGGCCCCTACCAGGCTTGTGCACTCACTCTCTCTCGCTCTGTCTCACTCTTTTGCAGAAATAAATAACCGTTAAAAAAAAGACAACAAAAAATATATATTTCTTCACATGTATTAGCATGGCCACTATCAAAAGAACAAAAAAAGACAATTGTTGGGGGTGGGTGGGAATTGACAGCTAGGAACACCAGAGTGCTTGTGGGAGGAATGTTAATTATGTACCCCTGATAGAAAACAGTATAAAGGTTACTCACGATTATGACAAGAGGGAGTATCACATGATCCAGGACTCCCACCTGTGGGATTATCCAAAACCACCAAAAGTAGAGTCTGAAAGCTCTTTGGACCCCCATTACATCGCAACATTGTTCACAATAGCCTAGTGATGGAGCGATCTCAAATGTCAATAGCTAGATAAATGGAGAGAGAAAATGGGGTGTATGCATACACTGGAATGCTATGCAGCCTTCAGGGGGAGACAGCCTTTCCCCTGCTACAGCATGAGTGCACAAGAGGCCGCGATGCTCAGCACAGTACCCCAGTCACAAGAAAAGGAAATACTATGTGTCCCACGTGGATATAGTATACTGCCATTTGTAAGATCGCCAGTACCGAAAATGGTGCCCCGGTAAGGCGGTACTGCGGTACAGTTTCCCACAGAGGCCACTGTTAAAGGGGAAGGACACCCAGTGACACTCGTTGAAAATGGTACTGCAGCCATCGCTCAGAAGCACTGCAGTAGGGATAGGGGCCTCTGCAACTGGCCTTTACACCGGGGGACACAGGACTCAACTCTGAATACAGCAACACCACGTGTGCATTGTGGCCCAGAAGCAGGATGGACGACAGTGGAACCATAAAAAATTCCTAAGAGTAGACGTCAAAGATAAAGAGGGTTCTGGGTAAACAAGCTCTGAGGATTCTTGCTGAAGACAGGTTGAGGTGATCAGACGTGAGCGGGAGATGGTAAGAATGATGAACCCGATTACATATCCATGCAAGTGCTGAGAAGTGGAGAGTGCAGGTCATGGTCAAACAGACTTATCAAGGGGGGACTTAAAACTCCATGTGACAAGGAGGTGCACAGTAAAACTAAGAGAAAGTTCATGTAGCTGATCAAGGTGGTGAAACAAACAATTCATGTCACCAAGCAGCACCTGGAAAAGCCTGGAAGTGCCCGGGAACAGTAGCAATACAGCCCCGAGGCAAGCTACCGAGGTACGATGCCGCCTAAGGACCCACTGAGGGACGTAGGTGTGCTGTGGTCAGAGGCTGCTCCCTTACTGACCCGGGCACAGTTGCTGAGATGTGTTGTGGCCCAAGGCAGTGGGATGTGGTGCATCACAATAGCCCTGTTAAGGGAAAGGAGTATTTAATGACCCTTGTTAAAGATGGGAATGCAAACTACTCAGGACTTATAGGGACCCCGCCAGCTGGGACCTCACAGTGCGGGACAGACTGGGACCCACTCCAAAAGCAGCACAAGCAAGTGGGCAATTGAGGACAAGGAGCCCATGGGACAGTGCATGGAAATTACTATGAGGAAACATCAGGAGTAAAGTGGGAACACTATTCCAGTGTCCTCGGGGTGGCTCCCCATATGACCGCTGAGGATCTCTCCGTCAGCCCTAAATCTTAGGATTTGTGCTACTTGGACANTAGTCCACTAAGTGGTTGATTCTTGATCTCAGCTCAGGTCATGATCTCTGTGTCCTGAGTTCGAGTTCAGCATTGGGTTCTGTGCTGGGCTTGAAGACTACTTTAAAAAAAGAAATGAGAGGCATCTGGGTGGCTCAGTGGTAGAATGTCCAACGTAGGTTCTGATCATGACCTTGAGATTCAAAGCAGGCCCTGCACTGATAGGTGGACAGCAGCGAGCTCAACGTGGAGCCTGACTTACTAACCTCAATACCTGAGTTCAAGTCCCAAGCCCTGCATTGGACTCTGCACTGACAGTGAGGAACCTGCTTGGGATTCTCTCTCCCTCTGTTTCTTTCTGTCTCTCTCTACATTTATATCTCAGCCCCAACCCCACTTGTATGTGCATGCACTTTTTCTCTCTCTCAAAAATACATAAATATATAAGTTTTGAAAAAACAGAAACAGAAATCCTGACACATACGACTGCATGAATAGACCTCAAAGACATCACCGGCTAAGAAATAAGCCGGTGTCAAAAAAGAAAATATGGGCTGTATTGTATGATGCCACTCGTTTGAAGTATCTAAAGTAGATAAAAGTCAAGGAATTAATGGTGCCTGGCAGTTATCAAAAGCTGGAGAAGGAGAGTGGAGATACTACTGTATTGGATATAGGACTTCAGATGTGCAAGGTAAAAAATATTTACGGAGCTTTTCAACACGAAATTAAAATACATACACTAAATGTACACCTGAGAAGGTTAAGAAAACAGCAAAAATTAAGTATTTTTTCACAGATAAATCCTTTAAAAAATATAAACGACACAGGTGGGGAAGAATAACTCGGAGGGTTTATATCTTGGGCTCTCAGCCACAGCTCACGGTCAGGGCAAAGCAGCAGTTTCCATGTAGCACAAATTCTAAGCTTTAGGGCTGACGGAGAGATCCTCAGCGGTCATATAGGGAGCCACCCCGTAGATGCCAGATTAGTGTCTCCTACCCTCCGACACTGAGGGACTCCACGGTGTGTGATGGGCTACATATCAAGCCTGGAATCCTATGACGTTTTTTTCTGGCCACAGTGGTATCAAGTCAGAAATTATTATCAGGAGAAAAACAGAAAACTTGAGAAACTCTGGTAATCATACCTCAACTCCAGAACAACCAATACATGTAACAAGTAATCCAACGGGAAAACAAATTATCTTGACACAATCAGAAATGAAAACACATCATAACAAAGTTTAATAGATGCAGCAAAAGCAGTTCACAGGAGACGTTTGTACTGAAAAGTACTATATGAACAACACAGAAAGATCTCAACTAACAACCTACCTGTAACCTCAAGGACAAATGGCACAAACAACCTATTAAAATTAGCAGTAGGAAGGAAATAATGTGGATGGAGTAGAAATCAAGGAACTACAGATAGAACTATAGAAAGATCAACGAAATAAGAGTTCCTTCCCTTTTTTTAAATGTTTATTTTTGAGAGAGTCCAGGCAGGGAAAGGGACAGATGGAATAGGACAGAAAATCTGCAGTGGGCTCTGCCCTGACCGCTGACAGCAGCGAGCCCAATGTGGGGCTTGAACTCACTAACCTCAAGACCTGAGTTGAAGTCAGACACTCAAGTGACTGAGCCACCCAGATACCCCAGGAGTTTGCTTTTAGAAAGATAAACAAAATTGATACGTTTTATTTACATTAAGCAAGACAAAGGAGGAAGGAGCCCAATTAATAAAATCAGAAATGAAAGAGGAGACATTTCAATGCCTACCATGGGAGCACCAAGCACCAGAAGAGACTGTACCACAATTACCTGCCAACAAGGGGAACAGCCTCGCAGAAACCGTTCAGTCCTAAGTGTGTGCCTCTCCTTCGTGTCGCTTTGCCCACGCTTCTCCAGGAATCCTCCTTCCAGGCTGCACCCCGCAGGCCTCTCCCCCTGCCCGCTGACCCCCAGGCCGCTTGCCTCCCCGCCCCGCTGGCCCTGCGCGGCTCCTGTTTGGGGACTAGGAGCGAATACAAGCTCCTTCCTTCAGGGCAGTCATTTTCCTGCGTGTATCTCACTGTTACTGCTCAGAACAATCGCAGGCCACGTACGGAGGAGCACTGGCTGCCGCATCGAGGATCACCCCGCAGAGCCAGGACACACAGGCTGGGACCGCCCCTGCTCACCAGCGGCACTCCTCAGCAGTGGTCATGGCCTGAGGGGAAACGCTGCTTGTGGCGCACTTGCACTTGATGGCTACCGCGCTTTGTCCTCTGTGGTCAGGGTGGCCACGATCCCCTAAACTAAATTGGGGGAAGCTCAAGAAGGGGAGTCCTCCCAAGCTACCCCCAGGAGTGCTGTGAAGACGGCCAGCCCTGCACAGCCCTGCACAGGACCCAGAGGAGGCCCAAACATGTCTGTGCAGTGGTGTGAGGTGCCCAGGTAATGAAGGCATAAGAGGAAATTTACTAAGAGGAAACTAAGGGTTAAAAGAACAGAACAGAATCTTGCTCAACACAGGACACTGTGATCAGATGTGGAAAGCCGGCTTTAGGTTCAAAGCTGACCTAGCAGGCTTCTTGATAAAACTGGATTTTATAAGGACGTGCACAAATGAGCCTAGGAGAAAGTTCCAGAAACTGTTTAATGTACAGCAAATGATAAACCTGTCATAGAGAAAGCTGAGGTACGGTGCACAGTACAGAGCGCAAGGTGCGAAGGGTTGTGCCCCAGGAAGTTGGGCGCAGGGACCCCTCCTGCTGCATACAGTGCAGAGGTTGGTACCATGCACAGAGTGGTGGCATAGTGTCACACGCAGATCACAGATTCACCTTACAGAAAACAAATGTTCGCCCACACTCATTCAGATGGTGAGACAGGCTTTACTAAGAACCTCAGCGATAGGCGAATTGAAGATGGCAAGGGTGATGATTGAAGGGATATCCATCCATGTGATCAGAAGTGGAGGGTGGTGGGGCGCCTGGGTGGCTTAGTCGGTTAAGCGTCCAACTTTCGCTTAGGTCATGATCTCACAGTTCGTGGGTTCGAGCCCTGCGTCGGGCTCTGTGCTGACTGCCAGCTCAGAGCCTGGAGCCTGTTTCAGAGTCTGTGACTCCCTCTCTCTCTGACCCTCCCCTGCTCACACTGTCTCTCTCTCTCTCCTAGAAATAAATAAAACATTAAAAAAAAAAAGAAGTGGAGGGTGGAGATTCTGGGGAAACAGACTTAGCAATGGGAGATGTATCCATGTGACAAGGAAGTGCATAGAGAGTCGAAGAGAAAGTTCATGTGCCTGACCTAGGTGATGAAACAAAAAATCCTCATCATCAAACAGTCCCTGGAAAGGCTGGAAACACCTAGTACAGTTGCAGCACAGCACGAAGGCACGGTACTAAGGTACGGTACCGAGTTACAATGCTGCCCTCGGACCCACCAAGGGGCGCAGTTTCCCTACAGTGTCCAACGCTGCCCACGGAGTCAGCACAGTTGCTGAGGTGCGATGTCACCCACAGCTCCCGCCCGGGATGCGGTGCATCACAATAGCCCTGTTAAAGGAAGAGGTATTCAATGACCTCTGTTAAGATGGGAATGCAAACTTTATTCAGGACTTAGCATTAGTAGTACGGACCCCTCCAACTGGGACTTCACAGTGCAGGACAGACTGGGACCCACTTCAAAGACAGCTTGAGCAGGTGGGTATTTGGAGAAAGGAGGCTGTGGGACAGTGCATGAAAATTACTATGAGGAAACATCAGAGGTAAAGGGGGGTTCCAGCTACATCCACGTAACAAGAGTCTTGCTGAAGACAGAAGGCAGTGAGCAAATATTGCCTGGGAAGATGGGGAGGCAGGAAGATCCTGATCGCAAACCCAGCGTGCTCTGATAAGGAGATTTCAGTGAAAATACCGTAACAGAATTTGTTCATACTTGGATTTTACAAAACAGTGCATAGATGACCCTAGCAGAAGTTTTAGGAGCCTGAATATAGTATATGAGGGTAAAAAAACCTTTGTTTTACAATAAAGAGTACCATGGAACAGGGCTGCGGTACGCTAGGGAGAACCGTCCCGCTTACGGTACCACCTACGGACCCGGGGGTGTGTTCAGTAGGACGCTGAGGCTCAGAGCAGCAGTGCGGTACAGTGTATAGTGTCAGGCACAGAACACTGTAAAGAAAAAAAAATTAATGACAATGTAAAGATGGTAAGAAGGCGTTATTCAGGACCCTTAGCAATAGATATAGGGACATCTGCGTCTGTGATTTGTGACTGGAGGAAAGATTTGCCTCAGCTCCGTGTACAGACTCCACAACTTGGACTACAGCACTGTGACTATTCATGAGCTTCCGTTAGCCTCTTAGATTGCGGCAATTTCATACACAGCAACGCAGAACTAATACAGTAATCAATGTGAAATCAATTCTTCTATTTATTACATAAAATACTGAAGCATATCGTTTTTAGAAAATTTTGAAAAATTGACCTATGGTACTACATCAAACTTGAAAATGTCTACAATTCAATGCAGAAACCCACTGAGTAAAAGGTAACATACAGAAAGAGACAAAATAATTGCAAACCATACACCGGTTAGTGTATCAGGGAATTTCTTTCTTTTTAAAAAATTTTTTGTAATGTTTATGAGAGATAGAGAGACAGAGCACGAGCACGGGGAGGGGCGTTGAGAGAGGGAGACACAGAATCCGAAGCAGGCTCCAGGCTCTGAGCTGTCAGCACTGTGGCCAATGCGGTGCTGGAACTCACAAACCAGGAGATCATGACCGGAGCTGAAGTCGGATGCTTAACCATGCTTAACTGACTGAGGGCACCCAGGCGTCTCTGGTTAGGGAATTTCTAGCCACCATATTTCGGGAACTTCTACAACTCAACAAGGATAAAACAAGTATTACAATTAAATTGTGGGCACAGGACTCAATAGACATTTCTTGAGAAAAAAGGTATAAACATAACCAGAAAGTATATGAAAAAAACTTCCACATCACTAACTCAACAGCGAAATGCATATCACAACCACAATGATGTCATGTCTCGCATGTATCACATGGCCATTACAAAAGGAACAACAAATGACAATTGTATAGGGCTGGGGAAGGGAGATGAAGAAGATGGAACATAAGAGGCCGTGGTGTGAAAGTAAATAGTTCACATAAATACTTTACCCATGTACATAGAAAACAGTAGGGAATTACTCAAAAATAAACAGAGAATACCGCATAATCCAGGAATTTCACCTGTGGTATTCATACAAAACTACTCAAAGTAGGATCTTAAAGAGATGCTTGATTGCCATTATTCACTGCTGCCAAGTGGTAGAACCAATCCACATGCCCATCGCTAGCAAATGGACAGAAGAAGTGGGGTGTATACATACAATGGAATACTATGCAGTTTTAGGAAAATAAATCCTGCACCTATGACTACACAGATGAACCTCAAGGACATCATGCTAAGAGAAATAAGCCAGCATCAAAAAAAAAAAAAAAAGTACTGGGGGTGCCTGGGTATCTCAGTCAGTTAAGCATCCAACTTTTTTTTTTAATGTCTTATTTTTTATTTATTTCTAGGAGAGAGAGAGAGCATGAGCAGGGGAGGGTCAGAGAGAGAGGGAGTCACAGACTGAAACAGGCTCCAGGCTCTGAGCTGGCAGTCAGCACAGAGCCCGACGCGGGGCTCGAACCCACGAACCGCGAGATCATGACCTAAGCGAAAGTCGGACGCTTAACCGACTAAGCCACCCAGGCGCCCCAAGCATCCAACTTCTGCTCAGGTCGTGATCTTGTGGGTTGGGGGTTCAAGCCCCAAGTGGGGCTTTCTGTTGTCAGCACAGAGCCTGTTTCAGATTCACTGCCCCCCCTTTCTCTGTCTCTCCCCCTGCTTGTGCACTATCTCTCTCAAAAATAAACATACATTTAAAAAATAAGTACTGTATGATCCCACCCATTTGGAGAATCTAAAGTACTCAAAACTCATAGTAACAAAAGCAGAATGGCAGTTAACTACATCTAAGAGAAGTAGAGAGGTGGTATCAGCATATAGGTTATAGAGCTTCAAAACTCAAAGATAAAAAAGATTTAATTAAGGGTGCCTGGGTGATCACTTGGTTAAGCATTTGACTTTGGCTCAGATCACAATCTCACAGTTGGTGAGTTCGATCCCCACCTCAGGTTCTGTGCTGACAGCTCAGAGCCTGGAGCCTGTTTTGGATACTGAGTCTCTCACTCTCTCTGTTCCTCCCCTGCTCTTGCTCTGTCTCTCAAAACAATAATAAACATTAAAAATTGAAAAAAAAAAGATTTAAGGAAATGTTCAAAACAAAATGAACATATAATAGCTTATAGTTAGAAAACTATTTTTTTACAAAAAAAATCCTCAGTGGCTTAAATGATACAGGTCAGGAGGAAAAGTCATTTAAAGGGTCTGTATCCTTACCTCTGAGCTCACTGTCTGAGAGAAGCAACAGTTATGCAAATAGCTCACTACCCTAAGATTCAGGACTGACTAAAAGGTCCATACACCCTTGGAGACCAGATTTTACACAGCTGGGGACCACTGCTCTATGCTGCCCTGTGTCCATGAGGTTCAAGGTTTCCAATTATAGTTTGTACCTTTGCTGACCTTGCTTAGCCTAGTTCCTTCTTTTTTAAAGTAATATCTACCCAAAGCTTGAAATCAGGGCCTCAAAATCACGTGTTGTGTGGCTCTACCAATGGAGCCAGCCAGGCTTCCCCCTTGCTTACCCCATTTCTGCCTGAGGAAATTTCCAATAAGACTCTTGCCCACAGTGTCTTCCCACCTTCCCTTCCCCCCACAATGGCACCTGCTGATCAGGCAGAATGCTGCCCATTGCCCTTCTCCTCACGCCTGCCCAGTGATTCTAGGAATCTTTGAGTATTAAAAAAAAAAATGTTTTCCCTTATAATAAATCATTTTTTGTGTGTCCCTGTGTATTCGTAGCCACAAAAACAAGTCCAGGGTATATTATTAGAACAATCGGTGCAGCCAGCAGGGTTGATAATCAGTTTTCAGAGGACATTTGTACTAAAAACACTACATTAAGCATAAAGAAAGATATCATTAACAATATAACATTAACATCAGGTAAGAATTGCAAGAATGCCTACAAAATCAAACTATTAAAAAACATTTTTTTACATTTAATTATTTTTGAGAGACTGAGTGAGAAAGAGCGCCAGCAGGAGAGGGGCAGAGAGAGAAGGAGACACAGAATCTGACACAGGCTCCAGGCTCTGAGCTAGCTGTCAGCGCAGAGTGCGATGCGGGGCTCGAGCCCAAAAACCTTGAGATCATAACCTGAGCCAAAATCAGACACTCAACTCACTGAGCGACCCAGGCACACCATCAAAATATTTTTTCAAAAATTAGCAGTAGGGAGGCACCTAGGTGGATCATGTAGTTGGGCTCCTGACTCTAGATTTTGAGCTCAGGTCATGAAACCACAGATGTAGCATCTAGCCTCATGTTAGGCTCCGTGCTAAATGAGCAGCCTGCTTGGGATTCTCTCTCCACTCTGCCCACTCCCCTAGATGTGCTCTTTCTCAAAAAAAAAAAACTTATTATTTTAAGAAGTAGAAGTTAGAAGGAAATAATATGGATGGAAGAGAAATCAAAGAGATTAGAGAGGACAATAGAAAGATCAGCGAAATAAGAGTCCCTTTTTGAAAATAAACAAAATTGACAAGTTTTAGTTCAACTAACGAAGAAGAAAGGGAGGACTCCAATTATTTTTTTAAATGTTTTATTTTATTNTATAGTTAGAAAACTATTTTTTTACAAAAAAAATCCTCAGTGGCTTAAATGATACAGGTCAGGAGGAAAAGTCATTTAAAGGGTCTGTATCCTTACCTCTGAGCTCACTGTCTGAGAGAAGCAACAGTTATGCAAATAGCTCACTACCCTAAGATTCAGGACTGACTAAAAGGTCCATACACCCTTGGAGACCAGATTTTACACAGCTGGGGACCACTGCTCTATGCTGCCCTGTGTCCATGAGGTTCAAGGTTTCCAATTATAGTTTGTACCTTTGCTGACCTTGCTTAGCCTAGTTCCTTCTTTTTTAAAGTAATATCTACCCAAAGCTTGAAATCAGGGCCTCAAAATCACGTGTTGTGTGGCTCTACCAATGGAGCCAGCCAGGCTTCCCCCTTGCTTACCCCATTTCTGCCTGAGGAAATTTCCAATAAGACTCTTGCCCACAGTGTCTTCCCACCTTCCCTTCCCCCCACAATGGCACCTGCTGATCAGGCAGAATGCTGCCCATTGCCCTTCTCCTCACGCCTGCCCAGTGATTCTAGGAATCTTTGAGTATTAAAAAAAAAAATGTTTTCCCTTATAATAAATCATTTTTTGTGTGTCCCTGTGTATTCGTAGCCACAAAAACAAGTCCAGGGTATATTATTAGAACAATCGGTGCAGCCAGCAGGGTTGATAATCAGTTTTCAGAGGACATTTGTACTAAAAACACTACATTAAGCATAAAGAAAGATATCATTAACAATATAACATTAACATCAGGTAAGAATTGCAAGAATGCCTACAAAATCAAACTATTAAAAAACATTTTTTTACATTTAATTATTTTTGAGAGACTGAGTGAGAAAGAGCGCCAGCAGGAGAGGGGCAGAGAGAGAAGGAGACACAGAATCTGACACAGGCTCCAGGCTCTGAGCTAGCTGTCAGCGCAGAGTGCGATGCGGGGCTCGAGCCCAAAAACCTTGAGATCATAACCTGAGCCAAAATCAGACACTCAACTCACTGAGCGACCCAGGCACACCATCAAAATATTTTTTCAAAAATTAGCAGTAGGGAGGCACCTAGGTGGATCATGTAGTTGGGCTCCTGACTCTAGATTTTGAGCTCAGGTCATGAAACCACAGATGTAGCATCTAGCCTCATGTTAGGCTCCGTGCTAAATGAGCAGCCTGCTTGGGATTCTCTCTCCACTCTGCCCACTCCCCTAGATGTGCTCTTTCTCAAAAAAAAAAAACTTATTATTTTAAGAAGTAGAAGTTAGAAGGAAATAATATGGATGGAAGAGAAATCAAAGAGATTAGAGAGGACAATAGAAAGATCAGCGAAATAAGAGTCCCTTTTTGAAAATAAACAAAATTGACAAGTTTTAGTTCAACTAACGAAGAAGAAAGGGAGGACTCCAATTATTTTTTTAAATGTTTTATTTTATTTTTTTTTTTTTTGAGAGAGAGAGACAGCGTGAGCAGGAGAGGGTCAGAGAGAGGGAGATATAGAATCCGAAGACAGGCTCCAGGCTCTGGGCTAGCTGCCAGCACAGAGCCCGACACGGGGCTCCAACCCACGAACCACGAGATCATGACCCGAGCCAAAGTCAGACGCTCAACTGACTGAGCCACCCAGGTGCCCCTGGAGGACTCCAATTAATAAAATCAAAAATGAAAGAGGAGACATTAAAACTCCAACCGTAGAAGTATCCTCCTGGTCCCGCCGGCCCTGCGCGGCTCCGGTTTGGGGACTAGGAGCGAATACAAGCTCCTTCCTTCAGGGCAGTCATTTTCCTGTGTGTATCTCACTGTTGCGGCTCAGAACAATCAATCGCAGGCCACGTACGGAGGAGCACTAGCTGCCGCATCGAGGATCACCCCGCAGAGCCAGGACACACAGGCTGGGACCGCCCCTGCTCACCAGCGGCACCCCTTAGCGGCAGCCTCGGCCTGAGGGGGAAACGCTGCTTGTGGCGCACTTGCACTTGAGGGCTGTGCTGTGTCCTCTGTGGTCAGGGTGGCCACAATCCCCCAGACTAAACTGGGGGAAGCTCCAGAAGGGGAGTCCTCCCGAGGTACCCCCAGGAGTGCTGTGAAGAGTGCCAGCCCCGCTCAGCCCAGCACGGGACCCAGACGGGGCCCATACATGCCTGTGTGGTGGTGCCAGGTGGCGCCCAGGAGCACCTCTGGGGCAGAAGAGCACGGTGGCGGAGCCATCAGGCCACACGGTGTCACCTACCACGAGCCACCGCAGAATATTCCGTGATGCTTGTTAGAATGGTGATACAGACATTGCTTAGATTATAGCGATAGATACAGGTACCCTCGACTGGGATAGATACTGAGACCTCACCTCAAGGGGAGAGAGCACCCTTTCATCCAAACACAGCGTCAATAAGTGGGAAATACGCCTACGGAGCAGAGCCCAGGCAGTGATGGGAAAGTGCTAAGAGGAAACTACAGGCATTCTGGTTAAATCAACCAAACAGCATTCTAGCTAGCAACAGGACAAGGTGATCAGATGTGTAAGGTGGGCACTGTGGTCAAAGCTGAACCTAGCAACCTGAATTCTTGCTAAAAGTGGATTTTAGAGGGACATACACAAATGAGCCTTGGAGAAAGTTCCAGAAACTCGTCCAGGGAATGGTAAATGAAAACCGTTGTCACTGAGGAGGCAGAGTTACATAGCACAGTACAAAGTACTGAGGCACTACGGGTTTTTCCCCAGGGAAGACACCACTTAAAGTGGGACAAATGGTCCCCCCTACTGCCGCATATAACGCAGAGGTCGGTACCGTGTGCAGAGCCGTGGTACAGCGCCACACGCACACCCACCTTATGGAAAACAAATCTTCACCCACTCTCATTCAGATCGTGAGATAGGCTTTATTAAGGACCTCAGAGGGGCACCTGGGTGGCTCAGTTGGTTAAGCGTCCAACTTCAGCTCAGGTCATGGTCTCACAGTTCACAGATTTGAGCCCCGCATCGGGCTCTGTGCTGACAGCTAGCTCAGAGCCTGGAGCCTGTTTCAGATTCTGTGTCTCCCTCTTTCTCTGACCCTCCCCTGCTCACGCTGTCCCTCTTTCTCAAAAGTAAATAAAACATTAAAAAGTTTTTAAATAAAAAAATAAAATTTAAAAAAAGGACCTCAACGGTAGGTACAGGGGCCTCTGCCATTGAGATTCATGACTGGGGGAGGGGCTGGCTCACCTCCAAATACAGCCCCACAATCCTTACTACAGAACGTGGACTGATTAATGAGTTTTCTTTAGTCACTGGGTTTGTGACAATTTCTTAAACAGCAATAAAAAAAACTACAGAAATCAGTGCGAAATCTATTATTATATGCATTACACAAGCAATACACAAATAGTGGCCTTATAAATTAAAAACATTACCTAGAAGTCTATACTAATCATTAAAACTGTTGCTCTTCAATACAGGAATCAACAGAGTAAAAGGCAACAGACAGAAAAAAGAGGGGGCGCCTGGTGAGCTCAGTGGGTAGAGGATTGAACTCTTGATCTAGAGGTTGTGAGTTCAAGTCCCACTTTCACATAGACATTTAAAAAATTTCTTTTAATGTTTATTTATTTTTGAGAGAGTAAGACACAGCATGAGTGGGGAGGGGCAGAGAGAGAGGGAGACAGAATCCGAAGCAGGCTCCAGGCTCTGAGCTGTCAGCACAGAGCCCGCAGTGGGGCTTGCACCCACCAAACGTGAGATCATGATCTGAACCGAGGTTGGATGCTTAACTGACTGAGCCACTCAGGTGCCCTGGAATAGCCATTATTTTTTAAAATGTTCAGGGGTGTCTGGGTGGTTCAGTCGGTTAAGCATCCAGCTCTTGATATGGGCTCAGTACATGATCTCACAGTTTATAGATCAAGTCCAGAACTCTGCTCTGCACTGAATCATGGAGCCTGCTTGGGATTCTTTTCTTCCCCCTTCTCTGACCTCAAGCTTGTGCTCACTCGCTATCTCTCTCTCTCAAAAATAAATATTTTTAAAAATAAAATAAATGTTGGAATGGTCAGAAAAGGAAAACATAATTGCAAATCATATATCTGATAAGTTTCCCATCCAACATATTTCAGTAACTTTTACAACTCAGCAAGATCACAAAGACATATGGATCCATTAAAATATGAGCAGTAGATTCAACAGATGTTTTTCCTAAGAAGGTGTACAAATTACCAACAAGCACGTGAAAAGTTGCCCAACATCCCTAATCATAAGGGAAATGCATATCAAAACCACATGATCTGTTATCTCACATGTATCAGCATGACCACTAACAAAGGAACAGAAAAAGAACAACTGTTGGGGAGTGGGTCCAGAATTGAGAGCTACGAACACAAGAGCACTGTTGGTATGAGTGTTGATTATGTACCTGTGACAGAAAACAGTAAAGAGTTTGCTCAAAATTATAAAACGAGAGAAGATCACATGACCCAAATTTCGCACCTGTGATATTATCCAGAACTACTGAAAGTAGTTTCTGAAACATTATTGGACCCCCATGTTATCATAACATTGTTCACAATCGCCAAGAGATGGATCTATCCCAAGTGTCAATCGCGAGATGAAGGGACAAAATGGGGTGTAAGCGTACACTGGAATACTGTGCAGGCTTCAGGGGACACAGCCTTTCCCCTGCTACAGCGTGAGTGCACATAGAGGCCATGATGCTCAGCACAGTACCCCAGTACCGCATGTCCCACGTGGATACCGTATAGTGCTACTGGTATGGTTGCCAGTGCCGAGAATGAAGAACCGCGCCCCGGAACGGTGGTACCATGGTACGGTTCCCCCAGAGGCCACTGTTAAAGAGGAAGGACACTCAATGACACTTGAACATTGTACAGAAGCCTTGTAGAGAAGCACTGCAGTAGGGATAGGGGCCTCCGCAACTGGCCTTTACACCGGGGGACACAGACTCAACTCTGAATACAGCAACACCACGTGTGCATTGTGGCCCAGAAGCAGGATGGACGGCAGTGGATCCATCAAAAATTCCTAAGAGCAGACGTCAAGGATAAAGAGGGTCCTGGGTAAACGAGCTCTGAGGATTCTTGCTGAAGACAGGTTGAGGTGATCAGACGTGAGCAGGAGATGGTAAGAATGATGAACCCGATTACATATCCATGCAAGTACTGAGAAGTGGAGAGTGCAGGTCCTGGTCAAACAGACTTATCAAGGGGGGACTTAAAACTCCATGTGACAAGGGAGTGCACAGAAAGTCTAAGAGAAAGTTCATGTAGCTGACCAGGTGGTGAAACAAAGAATCCACGTCACCAAGCAGCACCTGGAAAGGCCTGGGAGTGCCCGGGAACAGCAGCAGTACGCCCCGAGGCATGGTACTAAGGTACGTACCGAGGTAGGTTGCTGCCTAAGGAACCAAGGGGCGCACATGCTGCGCGGTGCCCATCCCTTTTCTTGGTGTCAGCTCAGTTGCTGAGGTGTGTTGTGGCCCAAGGCAGTGGGATGTGCTGCATCACAATAGCCTTGTTAAAATGGGAATGCAAACATTACTCAGGATTTAGCATTAGTTATACAGACCCTTCCAACTGGGACCTCACAGCGCAGGACAGCCTGGGACCCACTCTGAATACAATGGAGGCAAGAAGTGTTTAGAGACACGAAGCCCGTGGGACAGTGCATGGAAATTACTAGGAGGAAACAGCAGCGTAAACGGGAGTTCTAGCTAATCGCACTTAACAGAAGTCATGATGAAGACAGAAGCCGGTGACCAAATATCATCGGGGAGATGGGGAGGTATGACGATCCTCATTGCAAACCCAGGGTGCTCAGATATGAAGGTTTCAGGGAAAATATATTTAGCAGGATTTGCTCAGATTTTACCAAGAGATGCACAGATGACCCAGGTGAAGCTTCAGAAACCTGAATGTAGTTCGCTAAAGAATCTTTGTTACCACCGCGTGCACGGGTACCGGGCTGCGGGACGCCAGGGAGAACCACCCCGCACACGGTACCGCCTCCCGAACCGCGGGGTGGTGCTGAGTAGGGCGCAGCACAGTGCTGAGGGCCGGAGCCGGTGAGGCACCGCACAGGCCGCACGTGACGCGGGGCAGGGTCAGAGGTACCGAGCGGCGGTGCGCGGAGAGCTCCCTGTGACGCACAGAAGTCAGGAATGAAAAAATGTAATGACACGTGTTAAGATGGTAAGAAAAGCTTTGTTCAGCTCCTTCACAATACATAGAGCGACCTCTGCCATTGTGATTTGAAACTGGGGAGGAGATGGGCTCATCTCCAAATCGATCCTGGGCAGCCCTGACCACAGAACTTGTACAAATAAATGGGGTGCGTTTAAGCCACCGAGTGTGAGCCAATTTGTAACCATTGGAAACTGTTACAGTAGGGTCGCCTGGGTGGCTCAGTCCACTAAGCGGCTGATTCTTGATCTCAGCTCAGGTCACGATCTCAGAGACCTGAGTTCGAGTTCAGCATTGGGTTCTGTGCAGGACATGAAGCCTACTTTAAAAAAATAAAAGAGGGGCACCTGGGTGGCTCATGGGTTAAGGGTCCAACAATGAACGGCAGTGACTAAAGGCTAACATATTACTATATTAACAACACAGAAAGATCTCAACTAACCACATACCACTAACCTCAGGGACGGATAGCATGAACAACCTCCTAAAATGAGCAGTAGAAAGGAGATAATGTGGATGGAGCAGAAATCAAGGAACTATAGATAAAAGTACAATAGGAAGGTCAACGAAATAGAGTTCCCCTTCTAAAGAAAATGAACAAAATTGACAAGTTTTAGTGAAACTAACCAAGACAAGAGGGAGGATCCCAATTAATAAAATCTAAACGATAGAGGAGACATTTCAACGCCTACCATGAAAGCACCAAGCACCAGAAGAGACTGTACCACAATTACCTGCCAACAAAGGGAACAGCCTCGCAGAAACCGTTCAGTCCTAAGTGTGTGCCTCTCCTTCGTGTCGCTTTGCCCACGCTTCTCCAGGAATCCTCCTTCCAGGCTGCACCCCGCAGGCCTCTCCCCCTGCCTGCTGTCCCCCAGGCCGCTTCCCTTCCCGCCCCGCCGGCCCTCTCAGCTCCTGTTTGGGGACTGGGAGCGAATACAAGCTCCTTCCTTCAGGGCAGTCATTTTCCTGCGTGTATCTCACTGTTACTGCTCAGAACAATCGCAGGCCACGTACGGAGGAGCACTGGCTGCCGCATCGAGGATCACCCCACAGAGCCAGGACACACAGGCTGGGACCACTCCTGCTCACCAACATGACCCCACGGCAGTGGCCACGGCAAGAAGGAAAATGCTGCCTGTGGCACTTGAACTTGACGGCTGTCGCGCTGTGTCCTCTGTGGTCAGGGTGGCCACGATCCCCCAGACTAAACTGGGGGGAGCTCCAGAAGGGGAGTCCTCCCGAGCTACCCCCAGGAGTGCTGTGAAGAGTGCCAGCCCCAATCAGCCCAACACGGGAACCAGACATGACCCAAACACGCCTGTGCAGTGTCGCCAGGTGTCGCCGAGGAGCGCCTCTGGAGCAGAGGAGCAGGGTTGCGGAGCCATCAGGCCACACGGTGTCGCCTTCCAGGAGCCACCGCAGAGACAGAATATTCCATGACACTTGTTAGCAGGGTGAGACGGACATTGCTTGGATCATAGCAATAGACTCAGGGACTCCCCACCTGGGACCTCACTTGTGGAGAGACCCCCCCCCTTCCCTTCAAACACAGCGCTGGCCAATGGGAAATACACCTACGGAGCAGAGCCCAGGCAGTGATAGGAAAGTGCTAAGAGGAAACTATAGGGATTCTGGTTAAAGCAACAGAACAGGAGTCTTGCTGAACACAGGACACGGTGATCAGATGTGTAAAGTAAGGATTCGGCTCAAAGCTGACCTAGTATTATTCTTGCTAAAACTAGATTCACAAGGACATGCAGATGTGTATTTGGAGAAAGTTGAGGAGCCTAAGATATGAGCAACCAAAAAAACTTTGTCACAGAAGAGGCCACGGCATGGTGCATGGTAGAGTTTGCCAAGGTGTTTAGGGTCTCTGCATAGGTAGGACACCACTGACAGTGCAGCAATGGTCCCTCCTACTGCTGAGTACAATGCAGATGTTGGTACCACATGCAGAGCGGCGGTACAGCGTCGCATATGGTGCCACTTAACAGAAAACATGTACAGGTATTTGTTGACATAATAAAATTTTTTTAAGTGCTCTGTTCACTCCATCTGGGCTTGAACTCAGGACCAGGAGATCGAGTTGCTCCATCTACTGAGCCCGCCAGGCACCCTGCTCACAGTTGTTGAGATAATAGGCGTGCCAAGATGGCACAGTTGGTTTAGGGTCCTATTTCAGCTCTTGTATGTCTTGGGGTTCATGAGTTTGAGCCCCACACCAGATCTATGCTGTCAGCATGGAGCCAGCTTCAGATCCTCTGTCCCCCACCCCCCGCTCTCTCTCTGCCCTTCCCCAACATTTACACTCTCTCTCTTTCAGAAATAAATAAACATTAAATAAAAAAAATTTTAAGATAATAAGTAAGCTGTTATTCAGGGCTTCAGCAATACATATAGCGACTTGTTCATTTGGGATTTGAATCTGGTAGAGCCTGGTTCAGCTCCAAATACAGACTGTGCTGTTCTGACTACACAACTTGAGCAAATGGGTTTCATTTAAGCCGCTGTTTGTGGCAATTTGTCACACAGCAATATAAAACTATTACAGTAATCAATGTGAAATCAAGTATGTTTATCGCGCAAGAAACACACAAATATATTGTTCTTATACGTTTTTGAAAACCTTGTTTATGAGCTTACATCAACTCTAAAACATGTGCATTTCAAAGGAAGCAATCAACAGAGTAAAAAGCAACTTACTCGAATGGGAGATAATAATCGCAAATAGTATAACTGATAAGGGCTTTTTCTCTCTCCGGCATATGTCAGGAGCTTTTACAAGTAAAAAAATGAAACCAACAAAACAAATAATGTGATTAAAAAATCTTGACATTTGCAACGATGTGGATGGAGCTAGAGAGTATTATGCTAAGCGAAATAAGTCAGAGAAAGACAAATACCATGAATTCACTTATATGTAATATTTAAGAAACAAAACAAAGGAGCAACAGGGAAAAAAAGAGAGAGAGGCAAACCAAGAAACAGACTCTTAATTCTAGGGAACAAACTGAGGTTTTCCAAAGGGGAGGCCGGTGGAGGGGTGGGGGAAATGGGTGATGGGGGTTCAGGAGCGCACCTGTGATGAGCACCGGGTGATGTATGGAGGTGTTGAATCACTACACCTGACACTAATATTACACTGTATGTTAACTAACTGGAATTTAAATTTTAAAAATTTTTAAACAAATAATGTAGTTAAAATATGGGCAGAGATTGGATAAACGTTTTTCCAAAGAAGGTATAAATACGGCCAACAATTATATGAAAAGATGGTCAACTCAAGGCGCCTGGCTGACTCAGTCAGCAGAGCCGTGACTCTTGATCTCAGGATCTTGATTTAAGTCCCAGGATGGTCAAGGAGCCTACTTAAAAGAAAGAAAGAATGTTTTTTTAATTAAAAAAAAAGATGGTCAGCATCACTAATCATCAGGGAAATGCATATCAAAAGCACAATGGGGGCGCCTTGTGGCTCAGTCAGTTAAGCATCTGACTCTCATGCACCCAAATGTCCATTGTTAGATGAATGGGCAGAGAAAATGGGGTATGTCCATTCCATATAATGGAATATTATGTACTCTTAAGGAAAACAATCTTGTCACATGGGACTGCATGAATGGACAGCAAGATGATTATACTAAGAGAAATAAGCCAGTCACAAAAAATAACAAATGTATTTTCTCACGGCTATGAAGTATGTAAAGTAGTGAAAATCAAAGAAACAAAAGTCGAAGGGACTTTTCCAAGGCAGGGGGAAGTAGTGTTGTTGGTTAATAAGTTCTAGAACCACACGATGAACAATTTTACAGAGCTGCTGAATAACAGTGTGAATATAATTAACACTAGTTAACCAAAAGCTTAAAAATGTTTAAGATGGTATATTTAAGGTTAGGTATCTGGGTGGTTCAGTCAGTTAAGCTTCCGACTCTGGCTCAGGTCATGATCTCAGGGTTTGTGAGTTCTAGCCCCTTCCAGGCTCCACACACACTCTCTTCCTCTCTCTCTTCCTTTCTTTACCCCTTATGGGATTTTCTCCTTCTCTGTCTCTGCCCCTCGCTCACTTGCACACACATTCTCTCTCAAAAATAAATAAAAATAAATAAACATTTAAAAAATTAAAAACAAATTAAAAAGCATACATTTATTTAAAGCATAAATTAAAAGGACACAGAATGTTGGGATTCACTAACTTGCAGGCTGGGCATCATGGGCTCAGTGCCACAGAGAAGACGGAAGTAGCCACCATGGCAGGAGTCCTAAGGTTCAGGTTTTACTCAAAGACACTCAGACTCTGTGGGACCAGATTTTACCCAGCAGGGGAACCATGCTTAGCCTACAGTTCTGCCAAAACTTTTCAAACTCTCCGATTGTAAACTCATATTTCCTGCCTACCTTGCTTCACTCATTCCCTCCCCAAAAAAGCCTCCATTGAGGTTCCCACCAGCAAGTCCCTCCTCTCTCTCTCTCTCTGTCTGCCGATCTTATGGACTCCGTCCTTTGTTGCTCTGCACGGTCAGCAATGCCTCCAGTCCATGGTTATAATAAAAATATTCTTCCTTCACGACAATCATGTTCATGTCTGTGTCCCTTGCTTTTTCTGCTGCAAACCAGTCTAGAGTACATTATTAGAACAATTGGTACAGTCAGCAGGTGGTTTCCCCAGAAGGAGATGCTAAGCCCTTGGACTGCTTGGACTCACCAACTGGACCCAACAGCTGCGGCCACAGCCTAAGGGGCACCGCTGGTTGTTGGCATGCTCGCTGCTTGCCGGCTCCTGCATTTGTTGTTTTTGTCGGGGATTGCCAAAAAATTACAAGCAGGGGAAAAATGGGAAAGTTGGCAAATGTGGAAAAGAAACCACAACCTCAGAACAACCAATGGGTCAAAGAGGAAGTCAAAAGGGAAATCACAAAATCTCTTGAGACCAATGACAATAAAAATGCAACACAACAAAGCTTAGAAAATACAGCAAAAGCATTCTAACACTACAGGCCTATGTTAGGAAAAAGGTAAATCTCAGAGTAGCACCCTGACTTTAACCTAAGGAACAAGAGAGGGAAGAACACACTAAACCCAAAGTCAGCGACGAAGGAAACAATTCAGGTTTTAACAGTAGGTACTAGAGACTAGAAAGACAACAGAAAGAAAAAAGAAATCAACAAAATTAGAGTTGATGTTTTGAAGAGACCGAATTGGGAAAACTAAACTGACAAAGTAAAAAAGAGGCGGGACTCAATCAGAAATGAAAAAGAAGACAGTGTAAGCGGAATGAGTGAAATACAGAGGATTAGGAGTCTACTAAAACAATTACATGCCAACTGATTGGATGCGTGAGAGGAATGGATACATTGTAGGTTTCTACCCCCTGCTTACCTGCTTCACTCATTCCGTCCCAAGAAAAACGTCCGGAACGGCTCCCCGCTATATTCTCCTTCCTCACTCTGTCTCTGCCTTCTGGAAGCTTCTTTGATCCCCCTGCATGAACTGCCAGTGCATGTTCTGTTTCTAGGGGGACCATGTTATCATAGAAAACTTCTTCCTTCGATTGCAATCATTCTGGTGTCGTGTGTCGTACTCTCTCTCCTCAAAACAAGTCCAGGGCACGTTTTTAGAACAATTGGCCCAGCGAGCGGGCTACTTTACACCAGATGGACAGGACACATCCACCCTGGCCTGCTTGGGCTCACCGGCTGGACCCACGAGCAGGGGCCACTGCCCAAAGGGCCCCCTCCGGTCTTTGGCACCCTTGCCCCTTGAGGGCTAGTGCGTTGTGTTGATTTTTGCCGAAATCTGCCGTGATTTCCCAGCCTGAAGTTGGGGAGCTACCCCCCGCTTGGGGGGCCACGCCCGGTCCTACGCAGGGATCTGCGCAGAACGTTGTCATACGTGGCACAGAGGCTACAGTGTCAAGAGTCTGAGGCTCCACGTTTTCTCCACATTCTATGCACGGGCACACTGGAAAAACCACTTTTCCCCTTGTCTTTGGGTTTTTCTGAGTCAAACATCAAGCTCTACCGAGAAGTACGGAGTGCCCGCCCCACCGTTCGTTCATTCCTGCCAGCGGCTGACCTTCGCTGTGCACGTGCGCAGGCCTCCTCTTCCGGGGAACAGTGCTTGCTGCGGTCAGGATTTGTGCTCCAACCCAGAGTATTTGGGGTTTATTAATGGGGAAATAAAGATACTCTCAAACGAAAATGGAGAGAATTCGTTGCCGGTAGGCCTGCCTGCAAAAATTGTTACAAGTTTTCTTTAGAGGGACACCTGTCTAGCTCAGTCCTTAGACAGCGGCACTCTTGATCTCAGCGTGGTCACCTTGGGTGTAGAGATTACTTAAAAATGAAATCTTAAAGAAAAAAGTTTTCTTTAGAGAGAGAAATAAACGCCTCTGGAAGCTCAAAGATTAACGTTAAAAGAGGAAGAACATCAAAGGAGTAGTGAAGGTAAAATAAAAACTTTTTACTTTTGTTTTTTGTAACTTTTTCTTATTTTTAATTGAGGTTACAGATAACAATTTGTGCCAAGTATCAATATTAACGATGTATACAGGTATATATGCCTATGTGCGTGTATATACATATATATGTATATACACATATATGTTTATTTATGCATACATAAGTGAAATGAATGATAGCAATGATACAAAGGACAAGATGGAAGACTTAGGACTATTTTGTTATTATAAGGTAATTAAACTACCGAAGCTGTAAGAGTTTTTGGAAAGTGGTCTTGGATTTGTTGTAAATGTATATTACAAACGCTAGGGCAATCATTAAAAACTTTTAAAAAAAAATCTCAAATGAATGAAAAAATCAAACTAGATAGTGAACTTTACTTGAGTTTGCAAGGAAAGCTATAGTGTCTGTCCTTGGAGGTACCTATGAGAATAGAAATGTATGTCCGTACGTAATAGATCTTAAATACTTATTGAATGAATAAATTAAAACCCAGTCCAAGGTATTGAGATAATCATTTGCATGAATGAAAAGTTCATGTGATTGGCTTGACGTTCTTATTCTAAAATGTTTGATAATTTTAATTCTCCTCCACTCTCTTCCCACCTTGGTCAACACGTTTCTATTGTACATTCTGAACTCCTCTGCTTTCTTGAATAATTATAGGTAATAGAGCATCCCAGAACCAAAACTTGGTTCTCTGAAAGGACTGATCCAGTCAATAAACTTTTCATCAGAAAGAGCCATAATTCATTAACTAATTAATTAAAAATTAAAAAATAAAAAAAAATTAGGGTCACCTGGGTGGCTCAGTTAGTTAAGCATCTGACTTCAGCTCAGATCATGATCTCACAGTTCAAGGGTTGAAGCCCAGCGTCTGACTCTCTGCTGTCAGCACAAAGCCCACTTTGGGTCCTCTGTCCCCCTCTCTCTGACCCTGCCCTACCCCTGCACACATGTCCTCTCCTTCTCTCTTTGTGTCAAAAATAAATAAGCATTTAAAAACATTAAAAATGAAGTATAGTTGATATGCTAAGTAGGGAAGCAGAGAAAACAGAAACATAAAATGCTCAATTAAAACCACAAAAAGGTGGGCAGCTCTTTCTACAGGACAGCCCATGGATCTGGTCCGCATGCTTTAATAAAATCACCTTTTTGCACCAAAACAAACAAAGAAACAAATGAAAAACACAACAGGCAGCAAGAGTGGAAGACAAAAATATGAACAAGTAACAAGAATAACAAATAGAGAAATGGTGGGGGAAAGGGAGAGAGGCAAACCATGAGAGACTCTTGAATGCTGACAAAAACTGAGGACTGATGGATGTGGGGGGAGGGGGGGATGGGCATGGAGGAGGGCACTTGTGGGGATGAGCACTGAGTGTTATGTGGAAACTAATTTGACAATAAACTATTTGTAAAAAAAATAAAAATAAAAATAAAAAAAATAAAAAAAAGAATAACAAATAGAAAACAGTAACAAATACAGTAGATATTAATCCATTTCATCAATAATAACTTTGAATATCAATGGTATAAATATTAAAAACAAATAATAAATATAATATGTATATATTAACAAATTATTGTATATTAATATATAATAACTTATATNAGAGGGGATGAAAAAGAAGACCCAGGGGCACCTGGCTGGCTCATTCAGTAGAGCACACGACTCTTGATCTCAGGGCCATTAGATCTCATGGATCCCTAGCCCCACATTGGGCCTAGAGATCATTTAAAATATAAAAATTTGGGGGGCACCTGGGTGGTTCAGTCAGTTAAACATCTGACTTCGGCTCAGGTCATGATCTCACAGTTTATGGGTTCAAGCCCCGTGTCGGGCTCTGGGCTGACAGCTCAGAGTCTGAAGCTGCTTTGGATTCTGTGTCTCCCTCTCTTTCTGCCCCTCCTCAGCTCATGCTCTTTCTCTTTCTCTCAAAAATAAATAAAACAGTAAAAAAAATTTTTTAATGAAGATTTTGTTTTTAAAGTGAATGAATGGAGAAAAATATACGAAGTAGCACCACCCAGAAAAAAAAGAAAAAGAAAAAGGATAGCTATATTTATTTCAGACAGGGTGGACTTCAAAGCAAGAAAATGTATCAGGGATAAAGAAGGGCATTAGGGATTAATTCTTGAAGAAGATATAACAAGTATGGACCTAACAAGAGAATGTCGAACTAGGTAAGGGAAAAACTAATAGCACAGCAAAGAAAAAAAATCGATGAGTCCACTATCATAGTGGGAGACTTCAACACCCCTCCGTCAGAAGTGCACAGATCCAGTAGGCAGAAAATTAGTAGGGGCATAGTTGAACTCAACATCATCAATCAACTGAATATAACCAACACCTATAGACTACTGTGTCCAACAATAGCAACATACACATTCTCCTCCAGCTCACACGAAACACTGACCAGGATAGAACACATTCTGAGCTATAAAACATACCTTAATACACTAAAAAAAAAAAAAAAAAAAGAAAGTATGTATTGTCTGCTCTCAGACCACAAAGGAATTAAAATGGAAATCAATTACAAAGATAACTGGAAAATTACGAAGTGTAGGGAGATTTAAAAATACACTTCTAGCCTTTCTGCACTACCCAGAGGAAGGGACCCACACAGCATTGTTCTGGGTTTCCATTATAACATAAAGGGAAACGTTCACGGTGTCTGGAGCCCTTGATATCCTGCAGATGAAGGAGGTGGATGTCCTCAAATTCCTTGCAGCACAGACCCACTTAGGTGGCACCAACCATGACTTCCAAATGGAACGGCACATCTGTAAAAGGAAAAGTTGACAGCATCTTCGTCATAAATCTGAAGAGAACCTGCGAGAAGCTTCTGCCGGCAGCTTGTGCAATTGCACGCCCGGCTGATGTCAGAGTCCTATCATCCAGGATACTGGCCAGTGGGCTCTGCCGAAGTTGCTGCTGCCCTGGAGCCACCCCTTTGCTGGTGCTTCACTCCTGGAACCTTCACTAACCAGATCCAGACAGCCTTCTAGGAGCCATGACTTCTGGGGGTTACTGATTCCAGAGCTGACTGACAGCCTTTCACAGAGGTGTCTGATGTTCACCTGCCTACCACTGC
The DNA here is from genome assembly GCF_008692635.1 of Crocuta crocuta. Lineage (NCBI taxonomy): Eukaryota > Metazoa > Chordata > Mammalia > Carnivora > Hyaenidae > Crocuta > Crocuta crocuta. The sequence goes on from NW_027530981.1 coordinate 27,396, forward strand.
TCTATGAACACAGACTCTCCTCTGAGCTAAGTAGGGTTGTCACTCCCTGCAAACAAGGGGACTCACTCCATGGGTGTGATGTAGTGGATGCAGACCCAGGAAATTCTATGTATGAGCGGCATCATCTCCCATGAGCACCCACTGGAGGTCATGCCTGATCTCTACGTCCACAGAGATCCTAAGGAGATTAGAAAAGGAGATTAGAAAAGAAAAGCGGTCCACTGATGAAAGGGCTTGGGCCAAGGAGAAATTTCAGGGTCAATAGACTGTCCCAGGTCCCAAATCTGCTGCTTCTCCACCTAAGGTTGTGGATGGGTCTGTCTGAGATGCCCTCTGTACCTACCTATTCAGCAGTTCCCTGAGGAAGGCTGGAGCACACAGCCTGCCACTGAGGACTGGTCTGGCTCCCACCGCTCAACCTCCTGAGTGGGTAGGAACAGCCATTGAGTGTGCTTAGCCTGTCATGCTTAGCCGGTCGCCTGGGTGGCTCAATCAGTTAAGCGTCCGACTTCGGCTCAGGTCAATCAAGATCTCATGGTTAGTGGGTTCGAACCCCGCATCGGGCTCTGTGCTGACTGCCAGCTCAGAGCCTGGAGCCTGTTTCAGATTCTGTGTCTCCCTCTCTCTCTGCCCCTCCCCTGCTCACGCTGCCTCTCTCTGACTCTCAAAAATAAAAAACATTAAAAAATTTTAAAAAGCTTCTGCAGAGCAAAAGAAACAATCGGCAGAAAGAAAGGCAACCTAAGGAATGGGAGAAAATATTTGCAAACCATCGATCTGATAAAGGGTTAATAGCCAAACTATAAAAGGAATCCCCACAGCTCAATAGCAAAAGAAACAAATAACCTGATTTAAAAATGGGCAGGGGCGCATGGGTGGCTCAGTAGATAAAGCGTCCGACTTTGGCTCAGGTCATGATCTCATAGTTTGTGAGTTTGAGCACCGTGTCAGGCTCCATGTTGAAGATGGGGGGCCTGCTTACAATTATCTCTCCTCTCTCTCCCTCTCAGAGTAAATACACAGGGGCACCTGTATTTACGTTGGTTAAGTATCCGACTTCAGCTCGGGTCATGATCTCACGGTTTGTGGGTTTGAGCCCCGCATCGGGGTCTGTGCTGACAGCTTAGAGCCCGGAACCTGCTTTAGATTCTGTGTCTCCCTCTCTCTCTACCTATCCTCCACTCATGCTCTGTTTCTCTCTGTCTCAATAATAAATGAACATAAAAAAATTGTTAAAAAAACAAATACATAAACTCTAAAAAAATAAATAAATAAAATAAAAATGGACAAAGGAGTTGAATAGACATTTCTCCAAAGAAAACATACAAATAAGTGGCCAACAAGTATATGAAAAGATGCTCAACATCCCTAATCATCACAAATCAAAGCCACAATGAAATACCACCTCACATCGGTTCAGGATGTCTATTATTAAAATAATAAAAATTAACAAGTGTTGGCAAGGATTTGGAGAAATTAGAACCCTTGCACACTGTCAAATGGTGCAGCCACTGTGAAAAACAGTATGGATGTCCCTCCAAAAATTAAAAATAGGACTACCATGAGACCAGTAATCTCGCTTCTGGGTATATATCCAAGAGTTGAAATCAAGATCATTTTTTAATAAAAAATTTTTAATGTTTATTTATTTTTGAGGGAGAGATAGATAGAGCACAAGCGGGGGGGAGGGGCAGAGAGAGAGGGAGACACAGAATCTGAAGCAGGCTCCAGACTCTGAGCTGTCAGCACAGAGCCCAACACGGGGCTAGAACCCACGAACTGGATGCTTAACGACTGAGCCACCCAGGTGCCCTGAAATAGAGATCTTAAAGAGACATGTGCACTCCCATGTTCATTGTGGCATTATTCACAATAGTCAGATATGGAAACAACCTCAATGTTCATTGACAAATGAATGGTTAAAGAAATGTAGTGTGCCCATTCAAAGAAATACTTTTTCAGCATTAAAAAAAGAAGGAGGGGCACCTGGGTGGCCAAGTTGGTTAAGCACCCAGCTCTTGATATCAGCTCAGGTCATGACCTCACAGGTTCGTGGGCTCAAACCTCGCACTGACAGCACAGAACCTATTTGGGTTTCTCTCTCTCCCTCTCTGCCCCTCCCCTGCTCGCACACTCTCTGTTCCTCTCAAAGTAAATAAATCAATTAAAAAACAAAACAAAAAGAGGAAATCTCATGATAGGTAACAACATGGATGAGCCTGGGGAGCATCATGCCAAGTGAAATAATACACTTATAGAAAGACAAATATACTATAGGATTCCACTTACGTTAGCTATCTAAAATCATCAAATGTATAGAAGCAGAGGGTAGAATGGTGGTTCCCAGGGGCTGAGGACAGGCAGGAATGAGAGTTGTTGTTCAATAGAGAAAGTTTCAGTTTGCAAGATGAGTAAGTGTTAAGATCTACCATACAACATAGTGCCTGTAGTCAACAATACTGTATCATCCACTTAAAAATGGGGTAAATGTCATGTTAAATGTTTTGATCACAAAAAAAAGGCAGGAAGCACGAGGAAGCTTAGAGGTGATGGGTATGTTTGTTACCCTTATTATGGTGCATAGGTGTGTTCATATGTCCAAACTCGTCATCTTATGTGTATTAAATATGTGCAGTTTTTTGTATATCAATTATACCTCAATAAAGCTACCTTAAAAAAAATCCAATATACTACTGAGAAAAAGAACATTCTACTTTCTGTGTGATTTGTTTCCCATTGAATTAATGAAAATTTAACAGGAATAATATTATGGACTGGGAAGAGTGATAGAAAACAAGTATTCTCATGTAACACTGATGTCAGTCTAAATTGGAAAAGTCTTTCCTGAAGGGGAATTTGATGGTGTATATGAAACTTTAGGCTGAATATACATTTTGATTAAGAAATTCTACTTCTGAGAAATAGGTACAAACATTTACACACATATGCAAGAGAAACATATACTGGTGTGTTTTGTTTAATGTTTTTTATTTAGTTAGTCGGTTAAAATTTTTTTAAAATATTTATTTTTGAGACAGAGAGAGGCCGAGTGTGAAGTGGGGAGTGGCAGAGAGAGAGGGAGACAGAATCTGAAGCAGGCTCCAGGCTCTGAGCGGTCAGCACAGAGCCTGGCGCAGGGCTCGAACCCACAGACTGTGAGATCAAGACCTGAGCCGAATTCAGACACTTAACTGACTGAGCCACCCAAGTGCCCCTTTATTTATTTTTGAGGGAGAGAGTATGAGCAGGGGAGGGGCAGAGAGAGAAGGGGACAAAGGATCCAAAGCAGGCTCCACACTTACAACAGCAAGACCGTTGCAGGGCTCGAACCCATGAACTGTGAGATCATGAAGCTGAGCTGAAGTCGAAAAGTCAACCAACTGAGCAACCCAGGCGCCCCTATGCTGGTGTTTTTTTCTAAAACATTGCAATTAAAGGGGCGCCTGGGTGGCTTAATTGGTTAAGCGTCCTACCTCGGCTCAGGTCATGATCTCTTGTTTGTGAGTTCAAGCCCCTTGTCAGGCTCTGTGCTGACAGCTAGCTCAGAGCCTGAAGCCTGCTTCAGATTCTGTGTCTCCCTCTCTCTTCACCCCTCCCACGCTTGCACTCTGTCTCTCTCTCTCAAAAATAAATAAACATTACAAAAATATTAAGGGCACCTGGGTGGCTCAGTCTGTTGAGTGACCGGTTTCCTTTAGTTCAGGTCATAATCTCACAAGTTCGTGAATTCGAACCCTGCATTGAGCCCTGTGCTTACAGTGTGGAGCCTGCTTGGGATCCTCTCTCCCCCTCTCTCTCTGCCACTCCCCTGCTCACGCTGTCTCTGTCTCTCAAAATAAATATATAGAAACTTAAAAAAATAAATTAAATAAATTAAAACATTGCAGTTAAAAAAAAAACTGTAAAATCTCTAAATGATTTCAGGAAGAAAATTGCCCCCTCTCCCCCACTGAAACTGTAATATATTCATATGATGGGCTCCTATCCAGCCATTGAAAAGAATAAGGTTAACTCCGGGGTCAGCGAGACCTACGGGCCAGATTTGGTTCCTGACCTGTTTTGTATGCCCTCCAAGCTAAGAAGGTTTTTCGTGTTTTGTAACGATTGTAAACAACAACAACAACAACAACAAAGAAGTGACAGAGACTACTTGTGGCCCACAGAGCCTAAAATTATTAGTGTCTGGCCCTTCCCAGAAAGTTTCCCAACTCTTAGATCTTTATGTTCTGACATGAGAGGATTTCCAGGCAAAGCTGTGGACTGCTGTTAACCATGCTTATGTGTGTCTTCTTTGTTTGGTTTTGGTTTTGGTTCTTTGGGGTTTTTTTGTTTGTTTGTTTTTTTGTTTTTAGTGAGCTCTACATCCAATGTGGGGCTTGAACTCATGACTCTGAGATCAAGAGTGCATGCGTTACTGACAGAGCCAGCCAGATGCCCCATTTATGCTTGTTTGTTTTTCATCTCAGATATATGTATGTACCTACAGTGAGAGATACATGTACAGCCAAATATTATGCAGAGAGAAAGTAAATTGGTGTCAGTAGTTTCCTCTGGGGAATAAGGCAGGAACTGAGGTGAATTCACCTTTTACTCCATAAACTTCTGTTTTGTTCTTATCTTCTGCAAAGTGAATATATTCATGTGTATTACCTTTATACTTTAATATAATAAAAAGATAAAAATAAAAATGCCTTGGGGCACGTGAGTGGCTCAGTTGGTTAGGCATTTGACTTCGGCTCAGGTCACGATCTCGAGGTCTGTGGGTTCGAGCCCCACGTCAGGCTCTGTGCTGGCAGCTCAGAGCCCGGAGCCTGCTTCGGATTCCGTGTCTCCCTCTCTCTCTGCCCCTCCCCCGCTTGCACTCTGTCTCTCAATAATAAACGTTTAAGATTTTTTTTAAATTAAAAAAATAAAAAATACCTTGACGAAACATACCAGAGTGCATGTGGCAGATTAGCGCTCAGCATGCACTCTAATCTCTTTCTAGTATGCCCCCCTATATGAGATGATGGAAAGATTAAAGAAAAAAATCCTACATTTTTCCAAACCCCCTTGCAGCTAAAGCCCTGGCTATGATTTAGGTTCCTCAAATCAGATTATGAGGTAAGAGCCCTGCTTTTGTTGTTGCTATGTTTCTGTTTCATAAATGGTTGCAACGGTATGTGGTTTATCCACAAAGGTATGTGGTTTGTCTCCAGGCCTGCCGTCGGAAGCAGGGTTTACTCTCACAGGTGAGCTGTGGTTCTGAGGCGGGTAGCTGTGGGGGCAGACCTCTAATCCACGACGCCTTCATGACTGAGGTAATGACGGGATGACTTCGTGGCCACCGATCCTCGTAGAGCTTCCCAGTTAGCAGATGCCTTCCTGACAGTTGAAGATGCAGCAGCTTCCTGGGTGTCCTGGTTCTGCAGTGTGGCTTTGAGAGTCCTTTCTAAACGCTCAGTGTGCAAACTGTTTCTTAGCCCGCCACGCTGTGATGACTGTTTTACTTACACCAGCTTGAGTAGATTCTGATCTCTCTTATGAACCTCAACCCTTACAACAGCCTATCTATGTCCTGTGACAGAGGGATCTGAGAGCCAAGAAGAAATCCCAGGGGCGCCTGGGTGGCTCAGCCGGTTAAGCCTCTGACTCTCGATTTGGATTTTGGCTTAAGTCATGATCTCTGGATTTGTGCAGTCGAGCTCTGTGCTGACAGTGCAGAGCCTGCTTGGGATTCTCTGTCTCCTCCTCTCTCAGCTCCTCCCCTGCTCTCTCTCTCTCTATCTCTCAAAATAAATAAGCATTAAAAAAATTTTTTTAAGAAAGAATTCCAGAGAGGTCATGTATATTCATGACAATCCTCGCGGCAACAGAAGAGGTAGGATTTCCATTTTAGAGAAGAAAAAATAGGCAAAAAGGGATGAAGTTACCAGGTGAAGGTCATATAATTATTAAATAGCAGAACTGGAATTTGAGTCCATTACCATCGGGTACAAAATCCATGTCTTCCTTATACACAAGAGCGTGTAAGTCTGCTTGGCAGTCATAACCCTCAGGCTCACTAAGGTGCTGATGATGCTTGTTGCTGTTAGCATTGTTGCTTTAAGTACCAATCCACACAGGATTAGTAACAGGACAGAGGTTGCATGTAGGTAGCTTTAGAGGATGCCTCGGTATCTCTATTCTTAAAGTGCACCAATAGTTTTCAATCTTTTGGGGGTCAGATTCCCCGATAAGAATCTGATGAAACTACAAATCCTTTCTTTTCTTTTTATTATTATTCTTAATTATTATTATTTTAAAGTAACCTCTATGCCCAATGTGAGGCTTGAGCTCGGGACCCCAGCATCAAGAGATGCATGCTCTACCTGCTGAGCCAGCCAGGCACTCATAACTGGAAATGCTTTGTCGAGAAAAAGTCTACATTCAATTTCAGGGACTTTATATCCCCAAGTTAAAAACACATTCAATAAATGCTATTTCTTTGAGTTTCACTGACTGAGTCCTAAGGTTCTAAGAGCTTACCTAGTCTTAGACTAACTCTCTCTGAATTTGATTCCTTTAAAGAATTAAGTTACACTATCACCTGGGTGAGTTTTTCTTAGCAGATTCATCTCCTCAAATCATTCCCAATGCTAGGCTTTCTTCAAGATGCCACAGAGCCCTTACCTCCATGGCATTTTCACTATAATTTTCTACCCAAGTTCAACTATGGTCAAACCCCCAGTCTCCCATAATATCTGTCATCATGCTTTGCTTTATGGGAAAATATCCCTTTGTCTCTGCTTCACCAGTGAATGTATTCGTGTGTATCCACTCCTCCAAATGAAGCAATTTAGAGTACATGGGAATAATCACAGCTGTCTAGTATAATGCATAATTTTCCAGGCCACACCAGTCAAAACAGACAGCGTCTAAAAGGAGGGCCTGGAGGATTCCATTCTCGCCCGCGCTGCGGGAATTCCAGGCCTCCCTCAAATTCCTCCTCAAGGGTGCTGCTCATCTCTGGTTATCCTAGAAGCAAGCCTCCATTTGCCTCACTCCACATTTACATCAGGCTCCAGGGCCTCTGAAGCCACCTCGGTGTTGCCAAGGCCTGATGTCCTTCCTGCGCTCGCCCCGTGAGTCACTGTGTCCACTGCCTTCTCCAACAGCCTCCAGTGAGGAAAATACCCTTTCGAAGGGTGGGGGTAAAAACAGTTCGAAGCAAGCTTACAGCAGTGACTTCTACCTTCCAAGGGGCCGTGTACATGCACAGTTCATATCGAGAGACAAAGAAATGTCTCTGCTGCTTCTTTCCACACACAGACGTCAGACGTCGGTGGGGGAGAGCGGCACGGAAGGCTGACCCGGGCTTTCAAAGACCCGGCATCTCTAGGTTGCTATGCAGCGTGTGACAAAGAGGGTGGTGCATCGCTTTGGTGGAGGTATCAAAGCCGCATCAGCCACAAGAAGAAACGCCTGAAGAATGAAGGGAGGTTAGAGAATTTAAGTCGGTGGCCGAGGCAGGAAATACAGAGTGGGTGTCTTGGTTTTCATTTTCCCAAAAAGCAGCCCCCTCCCCCCAGGAGGGGCGTAGGTGCAGGCAGTTTGTTTGGGAGGAGTTGCTAGGGAGCAGAGGAGAAGGCGGGGGGTGAAGTGAGCGCAGAGCAGGAGAGAGCAGCCAGTGAAAGCCATGCTGCCATGCAGAGCCGATTACAGGTGTGGGCAAGTTTGCCTCCGTCCTGCTGGGGACCCGCGGGGAGCTGTGTGGAACTGCCCCAGAATTGTCCCATTGCAGGATTGGAAACCTGGGGAGGTGGGGGTGGTATGTAGCTGTTTGTGCCCCTCATCAGTTGGGGGTGGACACTGGTGCATTCAGCCCCTGGGCCTCGGCCTGAGAAAGCCTTTTAGGCAATGAAGCATTTAGGGCCTTGAGGTGGAACCCAGGGCTGGCTTGGTCGCTGGTCACCGAAGTGGAGGGTGGATAGGGAGTGCAATGGCATCAGGATCAGAGGTGGAGGTGGGAACAGCCCATGGGACATCAGAAGAGCAGGGTGCGCTCAGATGAGGCTTCGAAGCACTTTCTCCTGACCCTTTGTGCGTCTTGGGTTACAGGTGGATCAGCTCTTTCCGTTTTCTATGTTAAGTGCAGCTCCTTCTCCTCCGGGGACTCAGGAGTGCAGCCCAGAGAGCAGCCACACAGGACACTCTGAGTGACAGACACCCACCATGCTGTCCTCAGAAGCCCNGTGTTAAGTGCAGCTCCTTCTCCTCCGGGGACTCAGGAGTGCAGCCACACAGGACACTCTGAGTGACAGACACCCACCATGCTGTCCTCAGAAGCCCCTGTCCCCCAGCACTTGCTCTCTCACTGTCTTTGAACCAAACCAGTGAATTTATTTTCCACGAGGTTCCTGATGCACAGAGACGAGCCCCGGCCCCTGCCAGCCTCCCAGATGGTCCCACAGCGAGTCTGAGTCCGGGATGCACCCAGCTGAGGCTGTTGAGGAGGGATCCCTCCACCTTGGCCAACCTGCCCGCAGGGTAAATGGGCCCAGCCTCCCAGCAGCTGGCTGAGGCTACCTCGATGGACGAAACTGCCCTCTCAGCAGTTCCGCTCACCCTCAGAGACAGACCCTGCACTGAGCCAGAAAGAGCTGTTTTTCTATCCACTGGAAAATATTTCTAAGACAAAGCCTGGTCCTCGGAAGCATTAGCTAGGATTTGGTGCCATGGGCGACTTAATCACATTCCTGCACAGTGGGCTCCACGGAGGGAAAGCTGGCAGAGTTGCTAAGTTACCACTGCAGTGCCTGAGTGACGTCAGCACGATTAGGGCAGGTCACAAATTCCAGATCCTGCCTGAAGATGGGGAAGGAGTTCCTAATATTCCAGCGCGCTCGGTGCTCAGAATTTCCAGGCCTGGACTGAGTCACATTTTCTAACCTTTCCTTTCCTTAATCATGTTCTTTGAATGCTTACCAAGTCCCCTTGCACGGTTGCAGCCGTTCTGGTGAAAAGATATGTAAAAATCATCCTTGAAAACATAGAGCAGCCGTGCAGCTGTCCCTGGAGTCAACACACAAAAGCCAATGATTACCTGTCACTGTTCCTGCCACAGGAGACACAGAAAGCTAAGGGACAGGGAGAAGGCACAGTGCATGACACAAATTCCCTCAGCCACATCAGAAACACATTGTCACCAATGTCTCGCTGAGAAGAGCTGCTATCAGAATTCATTAAGCATCTTTTAGATTTTATTATGTTAAACAGTATCCCATGGGCCACTAGCTCGGTCCTTAGAGCATGCATCTCTTGATCTCAGGGTCGTGAGTTCGAGCTCCACCTTGGATGTAAGATTTACTTAAAAAAAAAAAAAGAGAGAAAGAAAGAAAGAAAGAAATAAAGAAAGAAAGAAAAAAGAAAAGTATTCCTAAGTCAGATGGGCTGAGTTCTGTTACAATAACGAACAACCTTAAAACGTCAGTGGCTCAAAACAGGAAAGATTCATTCCCCTCTCACTACCCATCCATCCTACCTTGGCTGGAAGCTTTGCTCCAAGTGTACTTCCTTCGGGACCGAGGGGGCAAGAAGATATACCCTCTGGAATATTGCCTGTCTCTCTGGCAGAAGAAAAGAGAGAATATGGTGTTATGGACCAAATTATAGAAGAAAGAAACAAAAAAGAGATCTCTCCCTTTCCTCCCTATAGATATGCTTCACATTAAAAAAAAAAAAAAGGCAGCAAACTAGCCTTTCTGAAACCCCACTAATTACTAGTGCTATTACAATTGCTTTTACTTTTTCTATTAGTATCTTTCCAGATCCTTAAAAAAATTTTGTTTGTGTCTTTATTTTATTTTGAGAGACAGAGAGCAAGTGGGGGAGGGGCAGAGAGAGAGGGAGACACAGAATCTGAAGCAGGCTCCAGGCTCTGAGCTGTCAGCACAGAGCCCGATGTGGGGCTCGAATCCACAGACGGTGAGATCATGACTTGAGCCAAAGTCGAACGCTTAACTGACTGAGCCACCCAGGTGCCCCACTATCTTTCCAGATCCTAATCTCAGTGTCTCTGCTCTCAGCTCTCAAAACCCGCCCTCACTAATCAAACTCCAAATCATCTGGTCTGTATCTTCTTAAATTTTCCAATGACTTCCGTGTTGCTTAAACCAAAGAATACCTTTCCCATTGTGCCCTTCTGGTCATCTCTGAAGCATTTCGGTCTGACACCCCCATTTCGGTCTGACACCCTGCTCCTCTTTAAATCTTTTAGTTTAGTATTAGGACATGGGAGTATTTTAATTGCCCAGGTACCCTAAGATTGAACCGGTAAGTGCATCAGCATGCATTGATAACTAACACAACATTTTTTCCTGTTATCATCATTTTACTCACTACTAACATAAGATTTTTGACCTAACCACCTTTCCATTGTCATACCTGGTAAAATTAATAAGGGTTCCTTTACTTATCTAATACCCAGCGCATATTAAAATTAATCTGATTGTCAAAAAAGCAGTCAGGTCAAGTAAGGTCAACAGATTTTATTTGGTTATGATGTCCCTTAATTCTCTTTGATTTTCTAAGGTCCTTCCTTACCCCTTTCTTCCTCACACAGATTTGTTGGCAAATCATTTATCCCTTAGAATGTTCTGCATTTTGAACGTGGCTGATTGCTTTCTCATAATGAAACTTAAAAAAATTTTTTTGAATGTTTACTTATTTTTAAGAGGGTGAGAGAGAGACAGCACATGAGTGGGGTAGGGGCAGAGAGAGGGAGACACACAATCTGAAGCAGGGTCCAGGCTCTGAGCTGTCAGCACAGAGCCCAAAGTGGGCTCGAACTCGAATTCATGAACCTTGAGATCACAACGGACCGACCAAAGCCAAAGTCAGACGCTTAACCAACTGAGTCACCCACATGCCCCTCCCATAATGTCATTTAACTTCTCCATCCCCTGCATTTTCTGGAAAGCAATAGTTACAGCCATAAACTCGATTACATTTGGTTCAATATATTTTAGGTAGGATTATTCTACAGGTGATGCTGGGCCATTATCTCTACTAACATTAACTATAGACTGCAGTTTAAAATGTCTTTGCAAGCTCGTAAATTATATGCCATAAGGATGTGCAGGCAAAAGATTATATTTTAAAGTCTCTTAGAGTTTTTTTCCTCTGTCTGGAAACGCTACCAGTTTGACATATAGTTCATAAGTTTCAGTTTATCTTCAATTTTAAAAAAAAAGAGACAGAGGATGAAGGGGGCAGGGGCATAGAGAGGAGACACAATCCAAAGCAGGCTCCAGGCTCTGAGCTGTCAGCACATAGCCCGACGGAGGGGGGGGGACCAAACCTACGAACTGTGAGATGATGACCTGAGCTGAACTCGGACCCTCAACTGACTGAGCCACCCAGGCACCCCTTTTTTTTTTTTCAATTTTTTTTTAAAGTAAGCTCTACACCCAATGTGGGGCTTGAACTCACGACCCTGAGATCAAGAGTTGCGTGTTCTGCCAACTGAACCAAACAGGCACCCCAGTTTATTTTTAATTTTTAAGGATTGTTCTTGAAGAAAACCAGAATATATCACCCAAAATATGCCACATGGACATATTGGATAATTTGTATTAAAGGCGTTGGAGAAAGAGCTGGTACACGAAAAACACTCTGAGCCTCCTATGTCCTCCTGAAAGCAGGAGATACATTCCTCATGTGAAAAGATGCCCCCTCTGTGCCAGGAGGAAGAGAAGCTTTCCAACTGGAGACAGGGGATTTGGGGCCAAGAGGTCAATACACACAAACCTTGTTCAAGTAACTCTTCTCTTCCTAATTAATTCTTCACCATTTCCCACCCATAGCCAAAACCGTTTAGTCTTGCCAGTTTTTCACAAATTTCTAGTGATGTTGTCTAAAAGGTATAAAAATGTCCTGCTCTGGTCATGCTGAGGCTTTCATTCCCTTGTGGAAGCTCTGCTATGACTATAAAGACTTAATAAAATTTTATACTTTTCTCTTGTTAATCTTTTAGGAGTACGTCAGTTTAATTCTTGGACCCAGCCAGAGACCCAAAAAGGATAGAGAATTTTTTCTCTCCTAATATTCTTTTCATTTGATTCAGTTTTGTTCTTTTTTAAAATTATTTAAAACAATATAGTTTTTAACAGATTAAAACTGTTATTCTTTATTTTTAATGCTTTATTTATTTCTGAGAGAGAGAGACAGCATGAGCAGGGGAGGGTCAGAGAGAGAGGGAGACACAGAATCNTAAGCGGTTAAGCAAGTGTCTGACTTTGACTCAGGTCACGATCTCATGGTTCTTGAGTTCAAGCCCTGTGTCGGGCTCTGTGCTGATAGTGCAGAGCCTGGAGCCTGCTTCACATTCTGTGGTTCTCTCTCTCTGCCCCTCTCCTCCTTGTGGTCGTTCTCTCTCAAAAATAAATAAATAAACATAAAAAATATTTAAAATAAAGAAAACTTTAGTCAGACTCCTGAAACTTCTGCTCGGCCCATCAGATCACTTCCTTAAAGAATCTGGTATTAGCAAGAATCCTGCTAAGTCAGCTTAGCGAGAGTCCACTCTCCTCCATGGGAAGGATCCAAACCACTGTTTGTCTAATATACCCTGCAATTTGTCCTTTCTGTGGTGGGTCATGCTGGGTAAGCCATACACAAGGACTCAGGAGGTAGACTTAGGAGCAACCAAACAGCCGTACTGGTGTTTCCAAAGTCCATCTAAGTGGATTAAACATCCAACTCTTTCCTATCCAGTTCTTTCTGAGACTGAATTTGTAACTCGGGCCTTGCAGATCTCTTTTATGACTTCCCTAGGAGTCATCCTAAGGAAGTTCTCTCCCTTGAGGAGGGTCAATAATCCTACCAAAGGTCTAGGGGCCTTGAAATGGGACCTAGGGGCATAGTCCCAAGGCTTGGAAACCACTTGGTTTCTTGAATGTTGGAGATGAATCTGCTAGTTTCACACATGTATTTGCTATTTATCATGGTGGGGAATTCTCCTAAGGTAACCTAGCAGGATTTTTGCTAAAACTGACTTTTACAAGGAAGAATCATTATTGAGGAAAAGGTTTGTGGGGAGCCCTAGTAAAGTTTAGTCAAGCAAAGAATCTTTGTCAATATACACAGACACACATACATACATGCATACCCTGTCTTACTCAAAAGATAGCATACTATAATGCAGTTCTGGACCCATCTTTTTGTTCTAAATCTATCTTGTCAAACACTCTGTCACTACATAGAGATTCTCTTTCTTCCTTTTTCACCTGTGGAACACTCCATGGTGCAGAAGTACCATTATACCTTTGATTTCAGTGCGTCTCATATATCGCATAGCATTGAGTTAGCTCGTACAATGTCACAAAATGGTTTATAATTTTAAAATGTGGTTACTGATTCTACACTATATATGTATGACATTGCTATGACTGACTGCCATAGAAAATGTTTCCCTCCACTTAAATTAGGTCATAGTTTGGATGAGCAAGGCAGAATGCAGGGAAAGCAGTAATCTTATCTGTTACGTGTTTTGCATACTATCTTGGACACTGTTGCTGCACCATAAGATGTCTAGGACACTGCCAAGGATTTTTAGAGAAATCTGTCTCCAAAGTCCAGTAAGACTCAACTGGAGATGAGGCAAACATACAGGGTCTGGAAGCTGTCTCTGACATCTTATTGCTCTTTTCCAGCTTAACTAAAAACAAGTTAATGCTAAAACAGAGTGGCTAGTACACAAATGCTCCTCAGCATGTGAATTGTGATCTCACTCAGGGCTCTTGGCAGTGATATCCTGAGGGCTTCAAAGGGACCATCAGTCCTATGACCGCCACAGATTCGGGTGAAGGTCATTGTGTGTGTTCCCACCATGCAAACTCTTCACCCAGAGCTGCTGAGTTTGCTCCTATTCTGTCAGGATGCTGTGGTTGTTAACACCAGAACCGGAGTAGAGAAGCAGGAAATGATGAGCCAGGCCATCAGGACCCGGCGTAGCTGCACTTTTCTTTTTTTAAATTTTTTAATGTTTTTCATTTATATTTTGAGAGAGAGAGAGTCAGCAGGGGAGGGGGGAAAGAGAGGGGACAGAGGATCTGAAGCGGGCTCTGTGCTGCCAGGCTGACATCAGTGAGCCCGACGTGGGGCTCAAACCCATGAACCATAAGATCACTGCCTGAGCTGAAGTCGGATGCTTAACTGACTGAGCCACCCAAGCACCCCTCACTTTTCTGAATCTACATCCTACCTGACATAATGGTTCTGAGCTCAGAGACTGGACACAATACATGATTTCTCTCCTATCCCAGCAACAACATCAGGAGGTTACGGGTTGTTGCTGCTGCTCTCTATATGCACAGAGCACTCTTGCACCTCCGGCCTTCTGAGGAGACTCACTGACTTTCCTTCTCTGTCACTTTTGAGCTGATATCCTCCTGAATAATGAATTCATCAGACAATGAGTTTAAGAAAATAATAATACAGAACGTCAAGTGATCTATGAAAATGGTCGTCCTTGGTTTCTACTCCAAAGACAAAGCAAGATTTTCTTCTAGCTTGTTTTCTTTTGTGATAGCCGTAATTGTTAGCCCCTATAAGCCACATGCCAGGACTATATTAGACAAGTCAATTTATGTGCTTTCTTCCTCTTTGTTTTTTTAGTTTATTATTATTATTTTATTTTAGAGAGGGAGAGTGCACACAAGCAGGAGAGAGGGCAGAGGGAGAGAGAGAATCTTAAGCAGACTCCACGGCTCAGCACGGAGCCCAATTTGAGGCTCAATCCCACAACCCTGGGATCAATACCTGAGCTGAAATCAAGAGTTTGACTCTTGGGATGTGTGGGTGGCTTAGCCAGTTAAAGTGTCTGATTATTGGTTTCAGCTCAGGTCGTGATCTCACAGTTTCCAGCTCTGCCTCAGGCCCTGTGCATGCAGCTCTGTGCTTACAGTGCAGAGCTGCTTGGGATTCTCTCTGCCCTTCCCCCACTCACACTGTCTCTGTCTCTCTCAAAAGTAAATAAACTTGAAAAAAAGAGGTGGAGGCTCACCTGACTGAGCCATCCAGGCACCCCTTTCTTTTTCATTCCAATCTTATGAAAACACTGTGAGGTAGATTGGTTCTTAGTCAGTTAGGTTTTTTTTTTGTTTTGTTTTGTTTCTTAAATATTTTTTTAAATTTATTTCTAGGAGAGAGAGAGAGAGACAGTGTGAGCAGGGGAGGGTCAGAGAGAGAGGGAGTCACAGACTGAAACAGGCTCCAGGCTCTGANGAGAAGTTAAATGACATTATGGGAGGGGCATGTTAGGTTTTTTGTTTGTTTCACAAACAAGCTTACTCAGGCAGGTTACTTCACAAAATGAGACTTTGTTATAATGATCCTTTGAATGATGATGATGTCATCATTTTTCAAGGATTCTAATATGGTAAAAGCTACAATTTGGTTGGATAACATATAACAACAAACTCAAAGTGATAGTGACCTAAACTCATTAAAGGCTTGTATCTCTCAAGAAACAGTAAGTTTGGAAGTCAAATGTTGCTGACATCCCTTGAGTGCCTCAAGAAGTTCAAGGCCGAGACCTCCAGGATTCTAGACTTTTTGTAATTTCTCCCCTGAACTTCTTGTTCTTTTATAGTTCCAAAAAGCTGCTGAAGCTGCAATCATCTTACTGACCTTCCGAGGCATACCTCTGAAGCACAGCCAGCTTTCCTCGAAGCCCCAGCCAATGTTTTCCACATAAATCTTAGCAGCCATTCTCAGCTTCAGTGGAAGCCGGGAAATGTAGTGTTTTATCTGGATACACTGCTGTCCTAACTAAAACTGTGGCTCTGATGATGAGAAAGAAGGAAGGAATGGATTTTGAGGAGGCAATTGTAACTGCTACAAAGTGAATAGCGGGTAGTAGCATGTCATCAACAGATAATATAACTGGGAAGTCCCCAGGGCAAGGCATAATAAATGACACGTAATAAAGAATATAAGCATGTATTGAGAACTTACTGTTTATGTGATTTACATACACCATCTTACTGAAACCTCACAACAACACTGTGATACGAGTAACACCATTATCATTCTCCAGAGAAGAAAACCAGGGTTTAGAGAATCCCTGAAACTTGTGTAAGCCATTCAGCCAGTCAGTGGGAGAGCAGTCAGAACTAGAATCCAGGTTCTCCAGCCCAGATTTTGCAGTCTGTATGTGCTGGTATCCCCTCTCGCCCTGAATCAAATGACTAATCACAAAATTTAGAGTCTGTTCTAGAGAGCAAAGACCGCTCCTAGAATATGTGTGGTCAGGGGCGCCTGGGTGGCTTAGTCGGTTAAGCGTCCGACTTTCGCTTGGGTCATGATCTCGCAGTTCGTGGGTTCGAGCCCCGCGTCAGGCTCTGTGCTGACTGCCAGCTCAGAGCCTGGAGCCTGTTTCAGCCTGTGACTCCCTCTCTCTCTGACCCTCCCCTGCTCACGCTGTCTCTCTCTCTCTCTCTCCTAAAAATAAATAAAACATTAAAAAAAAAAATTTAAAAAAAAAAAAGGTGTTTAAAAAAAAAAAAAGAATATGTGTGGTCAAAGTCTTTCTCAGGACTCTCACAGTGCAATGTTACTTAGTCAATCTGACTCTGCTTTTTTCCCAGCGAATAAGGTTTTCAATACCATTTCCATATTGTGTTTTGGCCACCAGTGCCCTGCTCTTTGCCTTGATCACCCTTATGTGTACTGGTACCATAATGATTTGGGGGAAGTTTTCCCAGGTGAGTTTCCAAGTGTGACATTTACTGCAATGCTTTGGTAACTGAAATCACAGGAAAGAAAATAAAATATTAAGTATGCTCTTCAAAGTGCCACAAATTTGTATTCATTGGCAAGAGCTCCTGAACTCTAACTGAAGCTATAAACTTGCAACTCTGTTGTTAACTGACTGTAGAGGATGCAAGAGAAGCTTTCATTTTCCCACCTAATAAGCTTATAATTCAACAAAATTTCTTTTCACTTTGCTTCCTGGACCTCATAAAATTTAAATGGAAATATTAAATGGTTTAATAACTGGGCAACACCAAATAGCATGCTTGGCATGACTTAGCATTTTAAAAATATGGAGTCTCATTATATTAAATCTGTCTCATTATTGTAATTATGCTGCTACAAATGTAGTGGATAACACATTGCATCATTATTTAATTTTATGGAAAAGCTTTCTAAGTTGTTTGTTGACAGAAAAAGGACCAGATTCTGTTTCTATTTGCTTAAAATGCAGCCCGTGCTAGGGCTTGATGGCTTTTTCTTTTCCTGTGCTAGGATTTTATATTTCATTTCAGTACTTCATAAAATAAGCCTATCTCTGGGATCCAGCTTGATAGTGCTTTATTTTAGCAAAGGATACCAGGAATTGCTTTGAAGACAGCATGACAACTCTCATGTTCTAGGACGGCAATAAAATTGCCACTTTTTAAAATGCCGTAAAGAACATCTGAAGAGTATGGTGTTATGCAATCATTAAAAATATGTTTTTGAATAATATATAATGACAAGGGAAAATGCTCATAGTGTAAGTAACATGGGCAGGTTACAAAATTGCAGGTACAACCTCATCTCACATAATATTTTTATTCTTTTATTTATTTTTATTTTTATTTATTTATTTATTTATTATTTATTTCTAGGAGAGAGAGACAGCATGAGCAGTGGAGGGTCAGAGAGAGAGGGAGATACAGACTCTGAAATACGCTCCAGGCTCTGAGCTGGCAGTCAGCACAGAGCCCGGCACGGGGCTCGAACCCACGAACCGCGAGATCATGACCTAAGCAAAAGTTGGACGCTTAACCCACTAAGCCACCCAGGCGCCCCTCACATATTTTTAAAATATAGAAATTTGGGGGGTGCCTGAGTGGCTCAGTCAGTTAAGCATCTGACATTGGCTCGGTCCAGATCTCATAGTTCATGAGTTTGAGCCCCACATCTCATAATTCATCAGTTTGAGCTGACAGCACAGAGCCCTCTTCAGATCCTCTGTCCTCCTCTCTCTCTGCCCCTCCCCAGCTCATTCTCTCTCTCTCATAAATAAATAAATATTAAAAATAAATAAGTAAATAAAATACAGACATTTTAAAAAATTACAAATAGAGGCACCTGACTGTTTCAGTCGGTGGAGCAGGCAACTCTTGCTCTCTGGGTTGTGGAGTTGTGCCTTTGAGCTCCATGTTGGGGGAAGAGATTACTTACAAAAATTAATTAATTAATTAATTAATTAAAGTATAGAAATATGCCAAAATGTCATGGGTTTGCACTCTAAATGGTGGAGATTGGAGTGATTTTAATTGTCATGTTATGTTCTTTTCTATTTTCCGAAAATTCTAGGATAAGCTTTCTACTTCTTTAATTGACAAATGTTCGTTATTTTGGCAGTTACTTTGTTTTTTAAATTTTTTTAAGGTTTTTATTTATTTCTAGGAGAGAGAGAGAGAGAGACAGCGTGAGCAGGGGAGGGTCAGAGAGAGAGGGAGTCACAGACTGAAACAGGCTCCAGGCTCTGAGCTGGCAGTCAGCACAGAGCCCGACGCGGGGCCCGAACCCACCAACCGCGAGATCATGACCTAAGCGAAAGTCAGACGCTTAACTGACTAAGCCACCGAGGTGCCCCTTTGGCAGTTACTTTGAATGGGCGGGTGGAAGGTAGTATGGTATGACATTGACTACAGAGCAGCAAAGCCTGAACAAAGCAGCAGATCTCTCAGTCCATGGACAAGTTCAGTCCAAGGATACCCAGCATCTTCAAAGACTGCGGTAAAAAATAATGGCCTGGGCCCTTTTCTAGTCTCTCCAGTAACTCTACCCGGACCTCTGCCTCTCCTGGGAAATCAGGTGGTCCCTGGCGGGACCTCAGGACCTTCTCATTCCGTTCCTTCCACCCACACTGCTGCTGTGAAGTTGGTTCCCTCGCTCCTCGCTCCTGGCTCCTCACATTGTCTTTCTTCATTCCGGCTACTAAGCCTGAGGTACTTTCTCTGCCTAACATGTCCATTGAAACGTCCTTTTTTTTTTTTTTTTTTAAGTAATCCCTATGCCCTGTATGGGGCTCAAACTCATGACCCCAAGGTCAAGAGTCACATATTCCACTGACTAAGCCAGACAGGCACCCCTTTTTGAAATGTCTTTTAAAAATTCAGTATGAGACTAGCAGTTCTTTTTTTTTTTTTAATTTCTTTAAATGTTTTATTTATTTCTAGGAGAGAGAGAGACAGCGTGAGCAGGGGAGGGCCAGAGAGAGAGGGAGTCACAGACTGAAACAGGCTCCAGGCTCTGAGCTGGCAGTCAGCACAGAGCCCGACGCGGGGCTCGAACCCACGAACCGCGAGATCATGACCTAAGCGAAAGTCGGACGCTTAACCCACTAAGCCACCCAGGCGCCCTGAGACTAGCAGTTTTACTGTAATGGGTATGTAGTTGCACATTTGGAAGATTTAAAAGTTCTTTTCCACCACTGGGTATTCATCCAAAGAAAATGAAAACATGAATTTGAAAAGATATAGGCACCCCTATGCCTATTGCAACATTATTTACAATAGTCAGGACATGTATATATATATGTGTATATATATATATACATATAATGGAATATATATGTGTATATATATACATATAATGGAATATATATGTATATATATACACATATATATATAATGGAATACTACTCAGCCATAAAAAAGAATGAGATCTTGCCATTTGCAACAACATGGATGGACCTAGAGGGTGTTATGTTAAGTGAAATGAAAAGATAGGAAAAGGCAAATACCATTTGATTTTATTTACATGTGGAACCTAAAAACCAAAACAAATGAACAAACAAACAACAACAACAAAAAAAGCAGAAACAGACCTATAAAAAGGGAGAGCAAACTGGTGGTTGCCAGAGGGGAAGGAGAAGATGGGCAAAAGGGGTGAAGGGGTGTGGGAGGCACAGGCTTCCGATTATGAAATGAATAAGTCACAGGGATGAAAGGACCACATCATACAGAATATAGTCAATTGCATTGTAATAGTGTTATATGGCAGCATGTGGTATCTACACTTGAGGTGAGCGCAGCATAATGCATAGACTTGTTGAATCACTGTGTTGTACACCTGAAACTAATGTAAAGGTATGTGTCAACTATACTTAAAAAAACACAGAGTGAAAAAATGTTCTGGAGATCTATTTCATGACAGTGTGAATACTGAACTACTGAATGGTATATTTAAAAATGGTTAAGATGGCAAATTCCGTTACGTGTTTTTTTAACCACAATTTTATAAAAGAAAAAAATTTTTAATTTTTTTAAAAACAAAATGCTCCAACAACAACAGAATGACCCCCATGATTCTGAATGCATCTTGCTGAGTCTATGAGGTTATTGAAACATATGCCATCCCCAAATATGACACTTTGGCATAAGGATTATTTTGAATTGAAGGCAATTAAGAAACAGCAGACACCAAAGGAATTCTCTGTTCTTCCTCCTTCTGCTTAAAAGCAGGGCATAAATTCGCCTTTTTAAAGGTAACAAATTCTCATATACAATAGAGTCTCAGGATGCCTGGGTGGCTCAGTTAGTTAAGTGTCTGACTACAATTCAGGGCTTGATTTTATGGTTCGTAGGTTCGAGCCCTGCATCAGGCTCTGTGCTGACAGCTCAAAGCCTGGAGCCTACTTTGGATTCTGTGTCTCCATCTCCCTCTTTTTTTTTTTTTAATTAAATTTTTAAAAAAACTGACTAGAGACAGATTAGTAAGAAAAAAACTCACCAAATTTAATCACATAGTTTTATTAACATACCCTGAGGGAGTCAGAGAAAAATGTGATTCAAAAGAGACAGAGGGAGGGGCACCTGGGTGGTTCAGTCGGTTAAGAGTCCAACTTCAGCTCAGGTCATGATCTTGTGGTTTGTGGGTTCAAGGTCCACAATGGGCTCTGTGCTGACAGCTCAGAGCCTGGAGCCTGCTTTGGGTTCTGTGTCTCCCTCTCTCTCTGCACCTCCCCCATTCATGCTCGCTCGCTCTCCCTCTCTCAAAAATAAATAAACTTAAAAAAAAAAAGTGACTCCCTTCTGGTACTAGGAAGAGGAGAATGCCTCATGTCTAATGATGGCACTCATGAGCCTGCCTAACAACCCTTCCTGTCTTAGTACATTCAGGCTGCTGTGACCAAATACCACAGATTGCATATTGTATATACAATGGAAACTTACTTCTCACAGTTCTGGAAGCTGGATGTCCGAGGTAGGCGCCAACATGATTGTGCTCTGGAGGGCTCTCTGGTTCGCGGCCGGCACTCTCTTGCTGTGTCCTCACAGGGTGGAAGGGGCCAGGGAACTCTCTGGAGCTCTTTTGCGAGAGCACTAATCCCATTTCCAAGGGCTCTGCATCATGATCCAATCACCTCTCACAGGCCCCCCTCTCCTAATACAATCACTTCCGGGGTGGAGGGTTAGGACTTAACATAAAAATCTTGCATGGGGCATGGACACAAACATTCAGACTATAGCACTTATTAAAACAACCCTTATCTACCAAACATTTCCTCATCAGCTTCCCCAAACTTATCACCCCTAGAAGCCCACCTCCCCTTCTTCTTTTGTCTATCACCTCTCCACAATGAAAACACCCTTTGTTAAAATGTATATAATAAGTTCCCAGGCCTAACTGTTTCTTTTTATATCTAATTAACAATATGACTGCATATCCCTTGGTTGCTGTCTGATATAATAATATTTCCTGCAAATAACCTTCCAGTGACAAGGGTCAGGACATGCTACCCCCAAATTATGGCACCTTGACATATTGAATATATTAAGCAGGAAGGAATTTGAGAAAGAGCATGTGCAGCAGGAAGAACCTTCTGACCTTGCCCTGAAGCAGGTCCTGAAACCCTCGTGGGAGAGGCGCCCTCCCAATACTTGAGGAAAGGAGCATCCTTATGTCCATGATGCCAGGAGGGATTTGAACAAAGGAACTTGCTGTTCCCCCAGTTTATACACTTTGCTCATACCCTTCTTTGTTCCACCACATTTTTTTCATGACTTTCCATTCTTCATCAAACCTGGCACAAAACACTCTGCAGGTCTTTGTTTCCTTATGAAGGTTCCCATGACATGGAAAACTTACATTAAATAAATATGTATGCTTTTCACTTGTTAATCTGTCTTTTCTCACAGAACCCTCCCCCTCTTAAATGGATAGGAGAAAAAGATACTTCTCCTCTACATCAGCAATTAATAACTGAATTTTAGTGAAACTGATCTGTCTGCAGAAGGTACAATTTAGACAACTACTAAATCATGTCATTGCTATAACGCTTTTATTTCTTGAACCAGTCTTTCATCATCATATTATTATTTTTTAAAGATTTTACTTTTAAGTAATCTCTACACCCAGTGTGGGGCTTGAACTCACAACCTGGAGATCAAGAGTCACATGCTCTGCAGACTGAGCCAGCTGGGTGCCCCCAGTCTTTCATTTTTAAAATTAATTAATTTTTATAGAGAGGGCCAGCGGAAAAGGGACAGAGGAAGAGAGAGAATCCTAAGCAGGCTCCACACTCAACGCAGAGCCCCAACGTGGGGCTTGATCCCACGACCCTGGAATCAGGACCTGAGCCAAAATCAAGAGTTGGATGCCCAAATGACTGAGTCACCCAGGCACCCCATCCTAGTCTTTTCATTTTACAACAATTTTTTAAATGATTCTTAACTTTATGGGGCTCCTGGGTATCTCAGTCGGTTAAGCATTCGACTTTGGCTCAGGTCATGATCTCACGGTTCATGGGTTTGAGTCCCATGTTGGGCTCTGTGCTGACAGCTAGCTCAGAGGCTGGAGCCTGTCTTCGGGTTCTGTGTCTCCCTCTCTCTCTGACCCTCCCCTGCTCGTGCGCTCTCTTTCTCTCTCTCTCAAAAATAAACAAACATTTAAATATATATATAATTATTTTCAATTTTAAAATTTTTATCCAAATTCAGTTGAAAAAGGAAAAGTTTGTGGACTAAAATTTAATTCGCCAAACAAAATATACCACACCTTGCAACTCTCCCTTTCTTTCGCTGTTTCGCATTTTAAATATAACTAAAAGCTCCAAGTAGTGGCATGGAATGAAGAAATTGAAATGATTTAAGTTCTGTTTCTTCATTGTTACCATGTGCTTTCGCTGTGTGTTTCAAATCTATAGTCTAAATGCAAGCATATGTAGTATCACAGTGAGGAAACATGAACTGTACCGATGGATGATTTGGACCCATTACCGATTTAATCTCAAAAGAAAGCAGAACTGAGTCCACATATGGCTCTGGGGCTGTACCTATAATTAGAAGCTTTTTCAATGTACTTCCATCTAAACTACATTGTCTATTAAAAAATAAGTAACGGGAGACAAACCGTAAGAGCCTCTTAAATACAGAGGGTTGCTGGGAGGGGGATGGCGGGGGAAGAGGTAAATGGGGGAGGGGCATTAAAGAGGACACTTGTTGGGATGAGCACTGGATGTTATATGTACATAATGAATCACTAACTTCTACTCCTGAAAAAAAAAGTTGATTATCTAAAAAAATTAAAAAGTAACAAGAAGTAAAATAAGAACAATAAACTTTCATGTAAAACACCTTGTAAAATACAATGTATGTACATATGTAATTACACAGTATATTGGATATACTATATATATGTAAAATTAAAACTTATATTTTCCAAAGCAATTCTTTAAACCTTAAGGCAACAAAAGGATTTTTGAAGGGAGGAGTGTTTCATCACTGACCTTGTTTAGCATTGCTGGCACGTGGTGATCACACAAAACGCAGAAGGGCTTTAATTGGTTTCATTATTGTTTTTAAATCCCCTACAGACAGGGCCCTCTCTTATTGCCTGCACCTGGGCAGTGGGCGCCCCAATGCCCCTCCTTTGGCATACCGCTGTTCATAGTTAAGCAGGTTAAAGTCGGCTGTGTTAATTTAATCCTATTTTATAATGCACTCAGGTTTTACTAGGGTAAATGCAGAGGATTCATTTTTATGAAAAGACAAACCAACCAACCTAAAATCCCTCACGTAGTAAACACGATTGCCCAATGACTTCTCTGTCAATTTCCCTAAATTGAAGAAATTCAACAGGAAAAGAATTAGAAAGGAGAACAAGGGTTGAAAGGGCAAATTCCGGGAGGGTCAGATGGATATTGTCCAGCAGTCGGGAGGGCAGGACAAAGGGACGGAGCCGGAAAGCAGCGCCTTGCTTTACCGCCGCCACCCAGCCTCCTCCGCCCTGTCCTTCTGGGACGCAGGCCCATTGTTACCGGGCTCTGTCAGTTTTCTCATGAGGAGATGATCATCAGCACAGCGATGTAAGCTCTCCTGCTTTTTAAATGATGGAAATTAATTCAAACTCCAGAAAACACTGTGCAGCGCAAACAAAACACGCGTGCAGCTGCAGCGTGCCCCTAGGCTACCAATTTCCTAATGAAAAATGCAAATAGTGATTGAACCAGTTACAGAAGTGGAGAAAATATGCTTTATTCTCTGATCCTTTCTCTTCCCCAAAATGTGACATTTTAGAAAAATACACATGTACTTACAGCATACCCATAATCAGCAGTTTAACGAGAAAAGTAGCATAATTAGAGTCGATCGTTGGGAGGGGCCTGAATTCCCCGAGCAGCCCTTTCTCTTGAACCAGGACCACGCCTGGTGTCACCCAGATGCCTGTTGACTAAGTGACACACAGCAGATTGATTTAACCGCTGGCAAACCACATGCCTTTTTCCAGGGCAATAAGTGAAAAGGTTATTTACTTCCCTTGGTTACAAAAAGAGGAAATACTTCTTCCAAGAATTAGAGTAGCTGCGAGCAGTTCTCCCAGAGGAATTATTAACGCAGAGCTCTGAAGCCTTTGCCCACACGCCTCCCTGTGCAGCTCGGTTCGGGGACCTCGGGAGAGGGGCCCGCTGCGCCCCGGAAAAGCCTCAGGCCGTCAGCATCTGAGATTCGGTAGCCAGGAGAACCATTCTAAATCCTTCTCTGCACATCTCATTTGGTTTGGCATTTGGCATATTAAAAGAGAAGGTTTATTCAAATTAGAGATAACAATACAAGCCGTTCCCCACATTTCCGCAGGTAATTAGAGCTTTGTGTATTTTAATTAAAAAGATGTAGAGCTAAATCCTCCAACAGGCGTCCTGAGCATCCTCAATGCTCCCTTCCTGCAGGGGCCATCCAGAATTAAAAGCAAGAATTTGGAGAAGGGCTTTGTCCTTAATGGCCTTTCAGAATTCTCTGCTTTGAGTGGCATACAAGCGGCCCTGTGTGGCCAGGTTAGCCTGGCTCCTCTGTGTGGCCTCTCAGAGCCACGGAGTCTGCGCCCGTGAGTCCATTTCAGTGTCTAGGAAAAGCTTTGCATCGTTCCAGCCTCCCTGTCCAACCCAATAAAGGCCCCAACGTTTAATCTCTGACCCTGAAGAAACAGGCCAAAGAAGGGCACTTAAACAAAGACACCATCATCTCTCTGTAGGACCAGAGGGGAAAAAATGAGAGGGGAAGTTTTCCCATTTTTCACAAACCAGCTTCTTTTTTTTTTTTTTAAGTGTATTCATTTATTTTGAGAGAGCAAGAGAGAGCAGGGGAAGGGGCAGAGAGAAAGGGAGAGAGAGAGAATCCCAAGCAGGATACGGCTCGGCGCTCAAATTCACCAACTTGAGCCGAAATCAAGAGCTTAACCAACTGAGCCACCCAGGTGCCCCGCAAAACAGCTTCTTTCATAAGAAAAGTTCTGCTTGTATATTCTCTCTTTTCCAGTGGTCTAGGCTGAATTCTTCTTCTTCTTTTTTTAATATATGACAACAAAAAGTTTCTAAACTTTTTGTGACAACAAAAAGTTTAGAAATTATCATCAATGTGACATGACTACTTTCCCAAATAACTATGTGACTTGACTATTTTCCCAAATAACTATTTCTAAAATTTCTATTGTCAGAGTCCTCAGGTGTTTGGGGCAAGTAGCCTATTTTAACATGAAACAAAAAAGGAAAAGAATTAAGATCTTGATCACACGAAAAGGGAGGAGATGGAGCTGCTGACCCTAATTTTTTCTGGTGGAATTGAGATGCAGAGAGGGGATGGCCCTTGTTAAAATTGCCAGGCCCATTCTAACTGTTAGAGCTTCACTAAATTAGTACAAAGCTTTTCTTTTAAAATGTCATCTTTTCCAAAGAACAATTCTCTAACAGTGAAATCACAAGCATCAGTGAAGATAAGCTGCTTTTAGAGAGAGACATGCCATTACCCAAAAAATATGATAAAGGCACTGTAAATCTTCTCCTCTGGGCCCAGATGGCCCTGTGGACTTGCTTACACACACATGCCCCTCCCAAGGGACCCCTTGACATCCTAACCCCAACAGGCTTCAGAGAATTTGCATTTAGAAAGTGGTGGCACTGTCCTGAAATCCTTTTATGTGGCAGAAGTTATGCCTGCCCCTTTCCCCCATTCACTCAATTCCAGAAACATCTCTTCTCATAGAGAGACAGATAGCTAATGGTTAAGTCTCTTTAATTAAAAATAATTTTTCTTTAATGTTCATTTATTTCTGAGAGAGAGAGCACATTTGGTTGGGGGGAGGGGCAGAGAACCCAAAGGAGGTTGGGGGTTGTCAGCACAAAGACTGATGTGGGGCTTAAACTCATGAACTGGGAGATCATAAGCTGAGTTGAAGTCAGAGGCTCAACCAACTGAGACACCCAGGGGCCCCCAGTGACTAGGTCTCTTAAGAGCATGGTGTCTGGAGAGCGAATGCTCAGGACGAACAACTATGCAACATCTGGCAGAGGCTCTGTTACGCCATCTCCATTGAACTGACCCACCGCCTTAACCAGTGTAGCCTGGCTGACAGCCACCGCACCTTGTGATTGTGTGGCACATTAGTTACCTCTACTACACGTGAGTCCTGCAGTTTCAGCTACGTTTGAATAATGGATCAACTATAAGGCATTATCTTACAGTATCCAAGGGGAGCTCTTTCATATGCACAGCAAACTATCGGGTCATTAGCTGAGAGGTTTTATTTACCGTTCCTGACTTTTTGGTAGCAATTTCAAAGCTAAGTAAGCATATGTTTCACTTCTGTTGTTTTCCCGAGTAACTAAAACATTAAAATAAAAATGGTTACACTGGGGTGCTTGGCTTGGCTGGCTCAGTCAGTGGAGCATGTGACTCTTGATCGCAGTTGTGAGTTCTAGCCCCACGTTGGGCATAGAGATTGCTTAAAAATAAAATCCTGGAACAAAAAGAGCTTACACGTTCCTGGGTTTCAGTGCGTAAACTGTGCTTGGTACCTAGTAAATGTTTGCTAACTGTCCTTTCCCTTTCCTTCTTTCTCTACCCTTTGCCACTCAATGCTTTCTGCTCTACTGACAAAAAATAAAGTCAAAGCTATGTAAAATAGCTAACACTTCCCAAAATTCTCCTCAAAATGCTTTTGTGGATGAGATTGTACTATAGTATGATTACAGAAGATTACATATAACTATTTTTTAGTGTTTTATTTTTATTTTTGAGAGAGAGACAGAGACAGAGAGAGAGAGGAGAGAGAATAAGAACAGCGGAGGGGCAGAGAGAGAAAGGGACAGAGGATCCTAAGCGGCCTCTGCTCTGACAGCAGTGAGCCTGAGGCATGGCTTGAACTCATCAACTGCAAGATCACAACCTGAATTGAGATCGGATGCTCAATTGACAGAGCCACACAGGCGCCCCGTACATACAACTATTAACAAATGCTAACACTGCTGATTCAAAAGAGTAGGAACTGGTGACTACAGAAGTTCCAGCAGAGAGCTCTACCACTACTTCCTCCAACGACCATATTTATGCTCAGATAATACGGAAAAGAAATATGCAAAGATTATTAACAGTGGTCATTTTCTGTGGAATCAAGGGATGGGGGCAAATGTTGGACAAGGTACATCCTTATGGGGTTGAAAGATATATATTTTTTGAAAAAGCATGTGCACACATCCCCTAGGGTTATTCTGATATGCTTCACCCCCCACCCCGCATCCGGCCCCACGTGTATTACTGCTTTAGATTTTCTAGACTTGGTCATGAAGGGGAGGGGAGGAAAAATAAATAATTTCCCCTCTACCTTTCACTGTTCTTGGCTAGGACTCCCTCCTGTTTAAAAAAAAAAAAAAGATTAACAGGAGGAGAAAAAAACCCTATTTTAATTATGTATATACGGGAGCCCCACTAGAATATGAGACTCAAAAGACTCAAAAGACTGAGGATTACATACCATGCAGAACTAAGGAAAGGGATTGAGGTCTGGGGCTGAAAGCCAGGGAAGGCAATTCCCAGGAAGGTGAGGAGAGGAAATGTTTGGTAAACAAAGGTTGCCTTGCCAAGCAGACGAGTCTCTCAGGTGAGAAAGTCATCTCTGATCATAGCTCTCTTCCTGATACAGGCCCCCTTTCTAATGTAAATTTCCTGTATCGGTATAGATTTCCTTTACCAAAGGGTAACGTCAGTTCTGTTTTCAGAGCTGCTTCTGCATCTGCAGTGTCTTCAAAACAATCAGCTCAAAATAATCTTTATGCCAAAGAGGCATGTTTTGGGGTGACATATTCTGCCAGCCTTCAGTCAAATACAAGATCGCGTGTGTCCCTGGCAGCTCACCTAACAGTGTTCAATTAGCTGGCCTAACCATGTTTTATGACCTAATGTTCAGTTTCCAATATCACATGATCAAGCTGTTGTTAGAGCTTACAAAAATCACGTTAGCTCTGCAGGGGGAAGCTAACCACATTAGGGCTCGCCTCCATGTTTCTCATCCTGTGAATTTCTCAATCCTGAGCCCTGCCTCGGATACACAGATAGGCTCACATCTGCCGGGACCACAGAAGGAGAGGAGGGATAAAAAACCAATCATTCAATTTCCTCAGGTCCTAAGAGCGTTCTCTCGCAACCCATGTAGATAAAGAAATAAAAACTAAAACACCTAATTAATGTGTGATTACAATTCTTCACTGTCAGAAACACACTGAAACCCAGTCAGTAAAATCTCTCTCCTAATGAGCCCTACAGTTTGCTGTGCAATTGAAGAGCTCTCCTTTGACATTCTAAGGTTCTTTTCATTCCATCGTCAGAATGAAATTTAACTTGACTTTTCATAAGCAAAAGCCCACCAAACAAAGGAAGGATTGGTGCCTTCCCATCACTTTTCAGCCTCCGGCACTGCAGCCAATAGCAATGGTTTCCATTCAAAAAACAAACCTCAGTTATACACACATACACGCTGGGAAAAGAATTAATCTGTGCAGTTCGTTCATCGCTTACTTGTTTCCTGGAATACATGATGAATTTTTACGGAGGGTGGTGGAGGAAGGCAAGAACCACATTCAAATGAAACCCAACATCACTCTCTTACAGTGTCATTTCAAAAGCCAGATAAAAGCCAAATGAGGAGGCTGGGAAAGAGTGTACAACGTAGCCGTTCTGAAAACCACCCTCCATTTCATTCTGGAGCGGGGAGGTCACACCCAGGCATCAAAATAGCTTCTCTCCTCAAAGTAAATTAGCTGGTAAGTGCTTTCTTGTTTGTTTTCCTCAGACTGACACATTTGCAGCCAACCTGATGAGGATTTTCTGCAGATGATTTATTTACAAAACAGTATTTTGACTAACTACCAGCTGGCAGACAAGAAAAAAGGACTCCCGATAGTTTAGGAAAAGCTCTATGTGCAGATTCTTATTTTTGGTCCTGTCACAGTGTTTAGGGAAGGTCATAACCAGGTTTGCTACTGCTGCTGATTAAACCTCAAACACCAAAAGAGAGAACATGAGCATGTTGCCGGGGTGAGGGGGTGGGAGGGCGCAAAGAACTTTCAGTAATTTCCTCGGCTTTTACCTAGAAAATTACAGCTCATAAATGTGGATTTTAAGTAGTTGTGACTCAGAAATAATCAAACATCATTTGTGGAAAGGCCACTTAGAGAAAACTAGTGGGAGAAAATGGTGCTCTGAGTTGAAAATTGATTTTACCCTCTTTAACATGACAAGGTAGGGGGGAAGTTCTAAACTGAGCTGTAAATGTGGTTGGTTGGGTTTTTTTCCCCCCTCTCTTTTAAAGATAAATAGCTTGTGGTTCATCTGAACAAACATTTCTTTGTTGTTGCTGCATTTTTGAAATCTCATAATCAATTGCCTGTTAGAATAATTGGTACCTGGGCTCTCCTAATGAAGGACAAATGGCTAAATGCAGGGAAATTGCTGGGAGAAAAGGTTCATCTAACGTGATTATTCTTTTGGGAGGTGGGAGCCAATTGCTTTTTGTCTAATAGTTTATCCTTTCCTCCCAGTGAAAGCTAATGAAAACCAAATGAAAATTTAATAACCTTCACCAGCAATTATTCTTTCAAATTGGCCCTTTTTGCTTAAAACAACTCATCCGCCCAAGCTTCCCCAAACTTGTTGCTTAATGAATCCACCAGTGTTTTGTTTGGTGGGGGGGGAAGAAAAGACCAATGGACCTTTCTGTGGGTCTTCAATTAGCCAGTTCAAGTAATTCCTCTGACTGAATAAATTCTCGTCACGTTTTCACATCTTCCAGACACTAAATGCTTTTTCAGTTTTCTCATGGTCTTTATTTCTGATTTTACCTGAGACTTCAGTCATTCAGTTCGTAACTGAATGCCAAATATTTTCTTTGTTACTTTACCACTAATTGTCATCGGAGATATTTAACTCAATATTCCCTTTTCAAAGGCCACACACTTGGAGATAACCTATGGGAGTAATTTTAAAAGGAGGAAAGCTTTGTGCTCAAAATTCTTTTTTCCAAATTATTTGTAGTTTTTAAAAAATCAGAAGCAATCAAATATCCAATGGTAGGAGGTGAGTAAAGGATTTCTTATATAGCATCTCAGTGAAATATCTTTTAGGAATTAGGAAACCATAATTTGGAGGATTATGGAGCATCATGGATGGGTGCTTATAATATTAACAATATTAATAATAATTATGTAAAAAGTAAATGCAGTTGAAAAAACTGAAGAAAATATGAAAATAGTGGTGGTAAGCCAGTAGTGAGCTTATGATGTGCTGATGGTAAACTGATGGTACGTTAGGGAGGGAAAACTTTCTCTCTATTCTCTTATGTTCAGTTCTGAAGGCCTGCAAATTAAGCTGACTTAGAGGGGTGTCTGGGTGCTCAGTTGGTTAAGCATCCAACTCCTGGTTTTGGCTCAGGTCATGATCTCACGGTTTGTGGGTTCAAGCCCCACGATGGGCTCTGTGCTGACATCTCAGAGCCTGGAATCTGCTTTGGATTCTGTGTCTCCCTCTCTCTCTGTCCCTCCCCGACTCATGCTCTGTCTCTCTCTCAAAAATAAATACACGTTTTTTTTAAAAAGGACAGATAATTAGAATTTGTGTTTATATACCATCTTAATTAGGAAGTTGAGGGAAGGAAATCATAAATTATGATTTCCTAATTTATATACCATCCCTTAATAAAGGAATGGGAAAACAAATGACTTTTTAGAAAGATAACTGGGCCCTTGTCTGTTTAGGTGTAGTGTGGAGACCTCATCTCTGTTAAGGGGTCAGTCTTCCCAGGTTGCTCTCCAAGAGGGGCTTTATGACAACTCATAAAGTTATTTTGGGACCTCAAATGCCTTCTGCTCAAAATAATTTTCAGAGGTGGCTGGGTGGCTCAGTCAGTTAAGCCTCTGACTCTTGATTTCACCTCAGGTCTTGATCACAGCTCAGGTCTTGATCTCAGGGTCGTGAGTTCAAGCCCTGCACTGGGCTCTGCACTGGGCATTGAAGCCTACTTAAAATAATCATAATCATAATCATAATAAAAGTAGTAATTTTTATGCTACAGTGGTGCATGCTGGACCTCTTCATGTGATACAGCTCTTTTTTTCCTAAACTTTCACTAATAGTCTATTACTTTTATCACTTAAAAACCTTATCATAATGAAAATTCCTATTTTTTTCTTCAGCCTTCAATTTTCATGAAAACCACAAAAAAGTTAAATCATTTGATCTCATGGGGGCCTCTTCAGTTCTAATTCACCTGGTTTCTTTGTTGACATTAACTTTAGTTAACAGTTTCTGCCTTACAAAACTTCAAATGAAAGTAGTGAAGTCTGAGTACACTAAAAGCTGATAGTATAAAAATGTAATAGATAGAAAAAAACCAGAACTGGTTAAATGAAGATTACTAACAACATTATCTCTTTTTTTAAAATTTTATTTATTTATTTATTTATTTGGAGAGAGTGTATGTGTGTGCATGCACACGCACAAACTGTGGAGAGGCAGAGGGAGAGAGAATCCCAAACAGGCCCCACGCTGTCAGCGCAGAGCCCAATGCAGGGCACGATCTCACGACTGGGAGATCATGACATGAGACAAAACCATTGGACGCTCAACCAACTGAGCCACCCAGGCACACCTAACAGCATTCCCTGGAATTGGACCGTTTCCAAATATGCTTCAAATCTGTGAGGGCATGTCTTTCACACTTGCTATTTTGATTTTTGCCTGTCACCCCAGAGATCTAATACCAACTATGCTTTTAGCAGGTTCCATGGCTGGAAGCAGAGCAAACCTTTAGGACCTCAGTTTCCTTTTCTCTAAAATAAAATGGATGGGCCAGGTTTCTTCCAGCAGTACAATCCACCTCCCCCTGCGTCCTTTTTAAATCTCTGGCTAAGTCACTGCTCAGTGAGATCTATATAATGGATACCCATCACACACAGTGGATACCTAATAAATATTAATCAAGACAAATCTCTCACTCAAACTGTTTTTTCATATGCTTCAATTATCATAGTATGTTCTGATTATTCCATTGATTCTCAAATACGATGAAAAATGCTCTTCATTGGTAAAGAAAATAGTGCCAGTTGGAACAGAGTATACATGATTCAGGCACCAATGTTTTGTAAGAAATTATACCTTCCTACCATCAGCCTAATTAATATATTAATTGATTAATTGAAATAATATATTAATGATTGATTAGAAGGTGGAAGGGCAGAGGTTAAATAGGACCTGGTTTTGCCTGTGGAAGAGTTTCTGTCTGTGAGGGGAACTGATGGAGAGGGGAGAGCCAACCATCCAATGTGGTCCTCGTTGGCCTCATGGGCTCTTGTTCATTGTTAAAACAGCAATCCACTAGCCCGTGTGAATTTCAGCATATGAAGTGCTGCACACAGCAGCTCTCTGCAGGCCATGTACAAATAAAGACGTGGTTTGTGCTAAAGGAATTCAACAAAGCAAATGAATAAGGTGTGTTAGGACTCTTGAATGGTTTAAATATTCTGTTGTTTTGTCTTACCCGCAGTTTCATCTCCACATGGAAGAGGGAAGTTAGGGGGCACATGGCTGGCTCGGCTCTTAGGGTATGATCTCGGGGCTGTGAGTTCGAGCCTCGCATTGACTGTAGAGATTACTTTAAAAAAACAAAAATCTTGGGGTGCCTGGATGGCTCAGTTGGTTAAGCGTCCACCTTCAGCTCAGGTCACGATCTCTTGGTTCGTGGGTTCAAGCTCTGCATCGGGCTCTGTGCTGCCAGCTCAGAGCCTGGAGCCTGTTTCAGATTCTGTGTCTCCCTCTCTCTCTGCCTCTCCCCTGCTCGTGCTGTTTGTCTGCCTCTCAAAAATGTTTAAAAAACATTTAAAAAAAAGATTTGTAAGAATTGTCTATGGCCAACCAATCATCTCGTATAATAACTGAATCAGTTGGGTTTAGTTCTGCCATTTCAAATGTTTTACATAATTGCATATAATAGACCTTACGATTTAACACAACATGATCATCATAAGCACATGCAATATAATCATTCCAGAAGTGTTTGAGGAACACTAGGGGGTGCATCAGGGCTTGGGATGAAGACAGAGTTGCTATGAAAAAGGGCGGACTTCGTGGAGAAGGACTTTGAAAGGAGGTCTGCAACCTGGCAGCTTGGAAAAGAGAGAATTCGAGCCAAGCCTCATAAAATGTGTGTGGTGTTGAATTTTCATTAGGACCACACTTGTCCCTAATGGCATGAAAAATAATTTGTATGTAAAGTTGGATCCCTAGACCTGGAACATAGTGCTTATGGATATGACACCCTTAACTTTTCATAGAACTTTCTCTTTGACAGTTTGTAATGGTGAACTTCTGTTTGAATAGGAAAAAAAATTATGGTAATGGAGTATTCTGCCTAATTATATCATTAAGAGTTGACATAGATTTTAAAAATTAGGTTATTCCCTTTAAAAGTGCTGTTATTTGACTTGACCATTTTTGACCTAACAAAATGGTAGTTTCTTACACTTCAACAGAAAATATGGATTACTAATTTAATAAAAATAGTAGGATACTTATATGTATAATTACTTATTTTGCCTAAATATTTGTTAGATGTGTGTGTTTTATTTATATACATGATATAGTTAACTATATTTAATGTTAGGGGCTCCTAGGTGGCTCAGTCCATTAAGCATCTGACTTCGGCTCAGGTCATGATCTCATGGTTTGTGAGTTTGAGCCCTGCATCAGATTCTCTGCTATCAGTGCAGAGCCCACTTCAGATCATCTGTCTTCCTCTCTCTCTACCTGTCTCGAGTGCCCTATCCCTCTCAAAAACAAACAAACATAAAGGATGAGTAAAACATAATCTTTGCCTGTAAGGCTCTCACAGTTTAATAAGGGGGATAAACACATCCACAGATAATCACTATGGACAGGTGGTGCACAGGTTTGAGAAGGAAGTCTCTGAAATCAAACAGACCCAGAAGTCTTGTCTGAGTTTCAACACTATTGCTAAATGCCCAACCTCTCTTTGCCTCATGGAAATAATAATAGTATCTCACAGGGTTGTTGAGAGAATTAAATGTGAAAATGCACGTAAAATGGCTTAACGTTGTGTTAGTACTTCCCAAGTGGGCAGAAAATGTTAGGCATTACTGTAATGTGTTAAATGGTATTATATAAATAGGTGTGCCTGGTATTTGTGTCCTTTTGCATGTGGTTAGGTGAACTGATTTTATTTATTTTTTATTTACCTGTTCTTTTTTTTTAAGATTTTTATCTTTAAGTTCTCTATACCCTACATGACGCTCGAACTCACAACCCCGAGACCAAGAGTTGCACACTCCACTGGTGGAACCAGCCAGGTGCCCCCGGGTGACCTGGTTTTAATTAGGAGTTACTCATGAAATAGTGAGCTAGTTTGCTTTTGGTAAGATTTTAGAGGAAAATTTCATCACCTTTCCCTGGAAGTAAGACCCATTGTCAACTGAAAGTCCTTGTCTAATTAAGTGGCTGAACAGATTTAACACATCCTTCAGGAGGGAAGCTAGCTTTCCTAAGTACTCAACATTCTTTTAACACCTCTAATAAAAAAGAGGAGCTGAACACAGGAACTAATAATTTGATGACTATCAAGAAATTGAATTCTCGCTTCAAACTCACCTTTGCCTTCTCAGATAAAAATTATTGTTAGTTACTGTCAAGATGCCACTGACATAAATGTCTTCTATCAAAAGTCACTAAGTAGGCTTTTAACCAGGCAATAAATATTATTGAACTCTACTATTTGCCAGGCTCTGAGCTAGGCTCTAGGGATATAAAGGCAAGCAAAGACCACAGCCTATTGGAGGAGGGACATTTATTAAGTATTCAAATATGTAACTAACAATTACAAGTAAAGCATATAGAGCAGTGACCTTCATGGAGACTGAGGGACAGGCTGGTGGTCAGAGAAGAGTTCATTTAGAAGTAACATCTGAAAATAGAGCTGGTGATTTTCTCCTCAATCCAAAACAACCAGCAAGTTCAGGAAATAAAAGCTTAATCAAATCAATTGTTTAGCTACGTTATGAAAAATACTAAGTTGATATAAATTATTTACTCTTGGGGCGCCTGGCTGGCTCAGTCAGTTAAGCGTCTGACTCTTGATTTTGGCTCAAATCATGATCTTGTGGTTTGTGAGTTTGAGCCCCATGTCAGACTCCACTCGGATGGTGCGGAGCCTGCTTGAGAGCCTCTCTCTTTCTACTTCTCTCTCTGCCCTTCCCTCAAGCTCTCTCTCTCAAAATAAATTTAAAAAACTAAAAAACAAATAATAAATTATGTACTTTTACCCAATCAGATAACGAATGTTAAACATAACTTTTCTGTTTGATTATCTTTCTGCCCCACATGGGCTTCCATTTCATTAGCCCTATTCAAATAGCCCTTCACCTCCCGGGTCATTTTCTCATTATCAACATGCTCACACACAAAATGTGTACTTCAGTATAGTCCTTCACATGCACTAACCAAGAAGATGGGGAAACTTCAGAAGGTAGTAAAATGACGAAGTTCTTCTCACCTTATCTAGGAGGGGGGCCTTGCTCTGGAATGATATTTTATGTATAAACATAGCATTTCTCCATGGTTTGCCTTTGTTTTTTTTGTTTTTGTTTTTGAGAGATTGACTAGGGCAAGATTCAGAACCCCAGCACACACTTAAAATTGATTATATCATAGGAAGGATTATAATATGCCAAGCACTATAAAAAAAGATTTCTTCAGAAGGGTATTGCATCTCCCAGAACACAAGGAGGGGGAGAAAATGATTGTAGAGGGTGTCTGTCCATTTTAAACTTTTATTAAAATATTTACAAGAATCTTCACGTTCTGGGGTGCCCGGCTGACTCAGAGGAGCATGTGACTCTTGATCTTGGGGTCATGAGTTTGAGCCCCATGTTGGTGTAGACATATTTAAAATAAATAAATAAAATTTAAAAAATACTATTCACATTCATTTATTTCAGCCTCAAATAAACAAAAGCTTGATTTTTAAAACTAGATCTATTTTTTGCCATGTGAAATGTAATCTGCTCAAGTCCACTGAGTGTTCAGTAATTTCCTAAGGAATGACCATTTCTTCCATTTTACATTTTTCTTAAGCAATCGGTAAATAACATATTCATCAAACTTGAGAGAATGCCCCAAAAGAATTTCTTTCGAAAAGCTGGTTTTCTTCTTGCTGAGCCAGACAATTCCTGTGTTTTCTAGCCAGTTGGATGACAGCGAGTCAGTGAGACCACAGCAAGAAGCCCTAGCTATGTTAGACCCGTCTTCAGCACAAGAAATGAACTCATCTACACGAATCATTTGGTGCAAAATAAGTAAATTCCTTTGGTAGAACATTATCACAGGATCAGAATGTCCTATTTTGGAAAGGAAGGAATAAGCACAATGTAGTTTTACAGTAACAGCAGGAAAACATTATTTTGTTGCTCACAGTGGTATGTTTCTGCTGATGTTTCCTTAGAATGAAACATAAATCCAAAATGTTAGATAAACTAATCCTGAATAATATCAAATGAGCTCTCTGATTACAGCTAGTGATAATTACATTAGCTGGAAGCCTAAGAATTTGCAACCTTTGAACAAAGTCATGTTAGTTATGTGAATTATTTCATGATACACCCCACTTCAAAGATGAATTAATAAAGTAAGATAATAATAATGATATATTGCAATTCTTGGCTATAAACCAGGCATTGCACTACACACATGCATATCCTGTGTATTTTTTTTTTAAGTAAACTCTATACACAACATGGGGCTTGAACTTATGATCTGAAGATCAAAAGCCACATGCTCTCTACCCACTGAGCCAGTCAGGCATCCTTATAATTCTTT
The DNA here is from genome assembly GCF_008692635.1 of Crocuta crocuta. Lineage (NCBI taxonomy): Eukaryota > Metazoa > Chordata > Mammalia > Carnivora > Hyaenidae > Crocuta > Crocuta crocuta. Next base: position 65,066 of record NW_027530981.1, read on the forward strand.
TTTTTTTTTAATGTTTATTTATTTATTTATTTATTTTGAGACAGAGCATAAGTGGGGAAGAGCACAGAGAGACAGAGGAAGAGAGAGACTCCCAAACAGGCTCTGCACTTTCAGCTCAGAGCCTTATGCAGGGCTTGATCCTGTGACTCTGGGATCGTGATCTGAGCCAAAACCAAGAGTTGGACACTCAACCTACTGAGCCACCTAGGGGCCCCTCTTTTTTTTTTTTTTAAAATGAACATAATCTCAAGATTATATTGTCTTCATAATAAAACAAATATGACATTTAGAGCTAGCTCACTTTCTCCTCTTATCAAAATGCTTGCTTCTCTTAATAGCCAGCATTCTCTTTAAAACACAGCTAGAATCAACACATTCAAGCCTCAGCACTTCTTTGTAATTTTAGCCTTGTTTTGAAAAATCAGTCTGCCTACCTTAGCCTCTCTGCTTCCTGTCACAACGCCGCTTTCCCTGGGCATACAGAGAGTCCTTGCCCTTCTTGTAATGTGGCCCTTTGTGTCACTTTGTGGGACTGGTGCTTGCCACGCTTCTTGCAGAAAGTCTGGCGGGTTTTAGGAATGTTCCCATGTTTGTGAGAGCTCTACCTGCATGGAAAGTATCTTGTTCTAATTCTTTAAACAACCCAACAATGGTTTCTTGGTAGGGTCTCTCCCCAGATCATAGATGGAGAAACAAAGTTGATTGTAATTAAAAAAAAAAAAATGATGTGGTATGTGTGACCACTGTCTTTGATTTGCCATTATAGGCGAGGAAAAAAAAATATCTTTTCCTCCTCCCCTTCTAAATTCTCAACCGGGCCCCCCGTGACAAGAGACAGAATATCAAGAGAAAAGCATACGGATTTTTAAATACAAGTTTGGCATAACACAGGAGCCTTCATGAAGAAATGAGGACCCAGGGAAACCGTTATACCTGAGTGTTTTTATACTGTTTGACCAAAAATGAGAACTTCTGAAAATGTTTTAAGATGAAGGGCTATGAGCGGAGAGTAGTAAAGTGGGGGAAACAGCAAAGTTTGTTGTTTGGATTCTTCTCAGAGTCCCTCCTTCCTTGGAGGTAAGGATGCCTTTTCCTCAAGGTCTATGGAGGGCACCTCTCCCACGAAACTCCTATGACCTGCTTCAAGGGAGACTAGGGAGGCCAGAGAGTCCCCCCTAACCCTCCGCCTTCCCAAACTCCTTCAGCTTAAGCTATTCAGTATACCAAAGGGCCATATTTTGGGGTTGCATGTCCTGAACCTTATCAGTTTCTATGTTGGATTGAGAGCAAATGTGCAACAGTACCTTTGATTTGCCGTTATAAGCGAGGAAAAAAAATATCTTTTCCTCCTCCCCTTCTAAATTCTCAACTGGGCCCCCCTGCGACAAAAGACAGAATATCAAGAGAAAAGCATATGGATTTTTAACATCATATATAGTCATCGTAACAGATGACTACGTGGCAGACCCCGAGCTTCACGTGATGGCCTCATTTTATCCCCACAGCTACCCAATCAAGTAGATATTATTATGATCTCTCTTTTACAGATGGAGAAATTGAGGCTTGGAACTTTTGACTGACTTCGCAAGGCCCCACAGGTAGGTAGTAAGTGGAACGGCAATATGAAACCAGGGCCTAGTTTGTCTGACGCCGGGCCCTAGTCCTTAACGACCATAAAATACTGCCCAGAAATGCTTGTGATGGCTTGTGGGTTTCATCAAAGCACACGGTGATGAGGGTCTGGCGGGAAAGAGGGAAGTTTAACAAATGAAGAGACGAAGGGGACAGAGAAAGAAGACAGACGTGGAAGACGGGAAAGGAAATCTAGAACTAAAATTCAACTCTCCATAAACACCCTAGTTATATTTAGATGTCCTGAGGGACAGTGGGGAGCAAGAGCAGTGACAGATGAGGCCTAACCAGAGTGTCTTTGGGGGCTGCTAGGACTTCTCTTCATCCACCAGTCCTGCACCAGGTAAGTGCACCAGGAGCAAAGGCCTGTGTTCTCCAACTGCAGCGTTGGTCAGGCAATGCGCCACCTCTTACCAATTATTTAGAGTTTGGGGGGGCGCCTGGGTGGCTTAGTCGGTTCAAGTGTCCAACTTTCGCTTAGGTCATGATCTCGCGGTTCGTGGGTTCGAGCCCCGCGTCGGGCTCTGTGCTGACTGCCAGCTCAGAGCCTGGAGCCTGTTTCAGTCTGTGTCTTCCTCTCTCTCTGACCCTCCCCTGCTCGCGCTGTCTCTCTCTGTCTCCTAAAAATAAATAAAACATTAAAAAAAAATTAAAAAAAAAATAGAGTTTGGGGATGGTTAGAGCATGAGCTTGGCTCTCTTCCTCTGTCTGAGTAGCTGCAGCAGCTATTAAAGTGGCCTCAGTCTGACAGCAGAAAAAAAGTGAGAGAGAGATAGCTAAGAGAAGGCTGCACATATTTAAACAGTGCGTCCGTGTTCTGGCTGTGCAAAGCAGTTCTACCAATCTTGCCTGTGTCTCTTGATTTCAACCGTGGTATTAGGGACCTGGCTCCTAACACACTGCCTTTAATTTTTCTTTCATGTTTTTATTTTATTTTTGAGAGAGGAGACAGAGTGCGAGTGGGGGAGGGGCAGAGAGAGAGGGAGACAGAATCCAAAGCAGGCTCCAGGCTCTAAGCTGTCAGCACAGAGCCAGATGCGGGGGCTTGACCTCACTAACCACGAGATCATGACTGGAGCCGAAGTCGACGCTCAACCAACTGAGCCACCCAGGCACCCCTAACACACAGTCTTTAAAGACAACAGATAGGGGTACAGGGAAAAGAGTCTGGGATCCCTAAAGAAAGGATTTGCCTCCACCGTGCCAAACTTGGGGTGCCATTGGAATCCTCTCCTCTGCAGTCAAATGTTCCACCACTGAGCCATACCCCCAGAATTCTCTGCTCTGAAGCCCTTCCCCACTTGCCTGGGATTCTACTGAGTCCTCCATTCCTCTGAGGAAGTTTTTCCCCACCTAGATGTTCAGTTCCATCATTATCCTAGGGCTGGGAGGTAAGTGTAGGTCCTGGAAGTTGAGTGGGCCAGAAAGAAACCTCATACACATTTTTTAAGCCCTTACCACACCCCCATCCTCCTCCCTCTCCATTGTCGAGCACAGAGCGACACTTTTGGACCAAAGATCTATATCTATTAAAAGATAATTTCTTAAACAGAGAAATCATGACTCACATACAAATATAAAATTAACATGTCTCAAAGTTGAATTTAACTCATTAATGAGTGATAGACTCGGTAAGATGTTACTATGGGTTAAAACGAGAAATCAGTTTTAACTGATTGGCTGGGTGCCTGGGTGGCTCAGTTGGTTGAGTGCCAGACTTTAGTTCAGGTCATGATCTCAAGGTTCATGGGTTCAAGCCCCATGTCGGGCTCTGTGCTGACAGTTCAGAGCCTGGAGCCGGCTTCGGATTCTGTGTCACCCTCTCTCTGCCCCTCCCCTGCTCGTTCTCTCTCTCTCTCTCAAAAATAAATAAACATAAAAATATTTTTTAAAAAATGAGAAATCAAAGTATCACACATATATAGGCCATCAGGAATGTTGAAATGAATTTAGAAATAGTTGCAAAACTGGCAAAACTGGCCAGGAATTCGCAGGACAATAATCAATTGCATTCTAAGAGGCACAATTCACTCATATTTCTATGGACAAGGATAATTTGTGTTAAGCTGTTGACAACGTGCGCCAACTGTAAAACACTAAGATAAGAACAGGCAGAGAGAACTTGAAAAGACACACCAGATAGGACACTCAGAATCTTTCTTCCCCCTTTTTTTTTTTTANCGAAAGTCGGACGCTTAACCGACTAAGCCACCCAGGCGCCCCTCTTTCTTCCCCTTTCAATCCCTCTCACAATTGTTCCTGATAGCCCCTAAATACTGAAGAAATCATGACATTCCTCTTCATATGTAATTCAACATAAAAAAATAAATACTAAACTAAGACTCATAAATTTTGTAGTAAAAGTAAAATAGGGTTTTTTCCAGGATTTTCTTACTGCAAAATTATACATTAATCCTTGGAAGTTAAGCCTTTTTGATGTTTTCCTGCCTTTGCTTTGCTGGTATACTAACTTAGTCTGCTTTTGGAATTATAACTCCGCCTCCAGTAACTTAGCTTTTAGTAAAGTCCTCTTGTAGGCCAATGGACTGCACATTTTCTTTTCTTTTGAGAGAGAGTGTGTGTGAGTGGGAGAGAGTTGGTACAGGTTGAGAGAGAGAGAGATTGAGAGAGAATCTCAAGCAGGCTCCATACTCAGCACAGAGCCCAATTCCAGGCTCGATCTCACGACTTTAGGATCATCACCTGAGTCGAAATCAAGTCCGACACTCAAAAGAGCCACCCAGGGATCCCTAGGCTGAGTATTTTCTAATGAAATAGATCAAAGAAGAAAATGGAAGAAACATTCTGTAGTACAATTACCGTAAACAGGTAAAATATCTGAAATAAAACCCAACCATGAATCATATTTTTCCGGACACCTACATACCACAAATCATGTCTCACAGTATACTTCTGTATTAAGACCACTGTACTGATTTTAATTCTGATATTCCACTTCAATGTGTCCAGAGGTTTAGGAGTGTATATGTGTGTGTGTGTGTGTGCTTTTTAGTATAGTTTATTGTCAAGTTGGTTTCAGTGTGTGTGTTTTTTTTAAGCAGAACGATAAGATGTCCCTTTGAAAACACTTTAGGTATTTGCTGGGTCTGTTAGTTAAAAGGATAAGTTTTCATCATTCAATGTAAAATAATAATTTTAAATTTAATTATAAAACTTAAATAATTTTATATTTAATTATAAATTTAAACAAATTATTATTTTTTTAATGTTTATTTACTTTTGAGAGAGAGAGAAAGAGAGAGGCAGCGTGAGCAAGCAGGAGCAGAGAGAGAGGGAGACGCAGAATCTGAAGCAGGTTCCAGGCTCTGAGCTGTCAGCACAGAGCCCGATGTGGGGCTTGAACTCACGAACCATGAGATCATGACCCAAGCTGAAGTCGGATGCTTAACTGACTGAGCGACCCGGGTGCCCCAACAAATTATTTTAAGTAAGAGTTGCCTCGGGGGCAAGCAGCTTTCTACATTTGAAAATGAGGCGGGAGGGTACTGGGCAGGGTGATAGAGATGAAAAATTAAAGGCTCAGTGTGTACCTTGCTGTTTGCCCCAACTCTGAGCGGGGAGTAGAAATATTAAGTACAGGACAGTCGAGTAAAATAGAAAGGGTGCTCTAAAGCAACAGCAGCTTGTGTCTCAGGGTGACACTTGCCAATTGCGACGGAGCCCCCGTTAGCCACCAGCACCGTCAGCAAGCCCCGGTGGTTTACCGCAAGGTCTCGATCATGGGAAGGCTGTTGTTTTGTGGTTAACACTTCCACCCAGCTCCCTGTGGGCGAACATCCAAGCAAGACAAAACCGATGGCCAGGCTACCGCGCTCCATTTCCACATCTGTTTAGGCTCCCCTTGGTTCTTGCTGCAGTCTTGATGTCTGCATTCTGACTCCTGGCTGACCCGTCTCCTGCAGCTTTATTTCTTTCTGGTCTTACTGACCTACTGAGCTAAGCTGTGTTCTCCGACGCGGGGCTTCCCGCAGCCGGCTGACTTCATTCCTCCGCGCGCTGCGGAGCCTCAGCTCTCCGGGATTCGAGTCGCCCCAGTCCTGTGTGGTGAGTTCTCCCCTCCGAGGCCCCCAGCAGCGGCTGCACCTCCTTCCTCACGGTCCCCGGCTACACTTCATTTCCTAATGGCCTTGCTTTCTGAAGGCTCTGCTGCTCCCTCCAGGAGCCTCGCAGCGCTACCTGGCCCTTCCCCGGCCCAGGCCTGTCCAGAGGAACTACTTAGTTGCTGCAATCATCCCAGCATTCTGATTCTCCCAACTTGCAGTAAGAAAGAGAAAGTAAGCAAAACCAGTAGAGCCACACTTAATTTTGACTGTATTGACACAAGTTAGTGGGTTAAAGTATTAAACTATACCAAAATCATCTTTATTTAAGTTCTTCCTCGCTCGTTCTTTCCACAGATATTTATTGAGCCTATTCCATGTTCTGGGAATTGTTCCTGCAACTAAGGATATAGCAGAGAATTAAAAAAGACAGTTTTGGGGCGCCTGGGTGGCTCAGTTGGTTGAATGTCTGACTCTTGATTTCAGCTCAGGTCGTGCGTGATCTGGCGGTTTTGTGGGCTCGAGCCCCGCATCGGGTTCCACACTGACAGCTTGGAGGCTGCTTGAGGTTCTCTCTCCCTCTCTCTCTGTCCTTCCCCTACTCACACTCTCTGTCTCTCTCAAAATAAATAAACTCAAAAAAGAAAAAATGACAGTTTTTGTACTCAGAGCTGACACTGGATATCTAATGGGATTTCATTGAGTAAAGAGGTAAATAATGATTTAAAGGGTGCTACTTTAGGGATGCTTGGGTGACTCAGTTGGTTGAGTGCTGACTTCGACTCAGGTCATGATCTCACAGTTCATGTTCGAGCTCCGCGTCCGGCTCTGTGCTGACAGCTCAGAGCCTGGAGCCTGCTTTGGTTTCTGTGTCTCCCTCTATCTCTCCCCCTCCCCCGCTCATACTCTGTCTCTCAAAAATAAATAAACATTGAAAAAAAATTTTTAAGAGTGCTACTTTAGACCGGGGCATCTAATCGGCATGTGTTCTCTTGTTTAATCATAGATAAAGTAACCATTACATTTGTGGCTTCTACCTGATATCAGGACATAGTGCTTCAAAAAGTATAGTCTTGCAAGCCTTAAATACTCGAGACATAGCAAATATCCTGGCCTGTATATTTTTTCAGCTATTTATGATGACAAATTTAAAACATTCAGAGAAATTGAAAGAATATGGTGCAGAGAACGATTATATACTTATAATCTAGATTGATGATGAACATTTTGCTGTATCTGGTTGGCCTATAATTATTTATGTATTTTAAATTTATTATTTGGAGATAATTTCAAGTGTGCAAAGAAGTTGCAAGAAAAATGCAAAGAGTTCTCTCAAATCCCTTTCACCTATTATTAAATTTTTGCTCCATTTGTTTTTATATTCTGTGTACACGTCCGTGTAGTTTTTCTGAACCACTTGAGAGGAAGTTGCAGAACTCATGCCCCGTTCTCCTCAGATGTTTTATTATTCTTATTTTAATGTTTATTTGTTTTTGAGTGAGAGAGAGAGAAGGAATCAGAGGATCTGAAGGGGGCTCCCAATATGGGGCTAAAACTCACAAACCGCGAGATCATGACCTGAGCCGAAGTCAGATGGTTAACTGACTGAGCCACCCAGGTGCCCCCACCTATATATTTAGTGTCTATTTCCTAAGACCAAGGACAAACCATTACATACTTACTAATGACAGGAAATTTAAGTTGATGCAATGCTTTTAGCCAGTCTCTAATCCATGTTCCAGTTCTGTCAATTGATGCAATAATGTTCCTTTTGGCCTTTTATTTTTCTCTAGTACAGGATGCAGTCCGGCATCATGTATTACATTTAGTTGCCATGTCTCTTTAGTCTCTTTTAATCTGGAACATTTCCATAGCTTTTCTTTACCTTTGATGACAATGGCATTTTTGAAGAAAACAGAACGTTAAAAAAAAAAAGTTCCGGGGCACCTGGGTGGCTCAGCCGGTTAAGCGTCCGGCTTCGGCTCAGGTCATGATCTCACGGTTTGTGGGTTCGAGCCCCGCGTCGGGCTCTGTGCTGACAGCTCAGAGCCTGGAGCCTGTCTTCGGATTCTGTGTCTCCCTCTCTCTCTGACCCTCTCCTGTTCATGCGCGCTCTCTCTCTCTCTCTCTCAAAAATAAATAAAACATTTTAAAAAAAAGTTCCTTATTTGGAGGTTGTCTGATATCCATCTTGTGTGATAGTTTGAGTTTTTCTAAAAGAATACTCGGGGGGGCGCCTGGGTGGCTCAGTGGGTTAAGCGTCCAACTTCCCCTCAGGTCACTATCTCACGGTTCGTGGGTTCGAGCCCCGCGTCGGGCTCTGTGCTGACAGCTAGCTCAGAGCCTGGAGCCTGCTTCTGATTCTGTGTCTCCCTCTCTCTCTCTGACCCTCTGCTGCTCACGCTCTCTCTCTCTCTCTCTCTCAGAAATAAATAAAACATTAAAAAAAAAAAACAACAATACTCGGAGCCAGAGCTGAGTGAGCAGATATGAGGCTGGGCGGTTAGGGTTCATACCGTGTGTAGAAGGTGGAGAGACAACCGGGCAGGGAGAAATTGAGCTACAAGGGTAGGACCGTAGCCAGAGATGGACCTGGGAAGCCAAAATGGACCCGTCAGAATTATCCCCCACTGGGGCATGATGGCCAGGCCTTCCTACTTCTGTGTCAGCCGTCACTGGAGCTGAGCCGCTCCAGCAGGGCATGGCCCTGGGAGGGGGGAGCTCAGTGCAGCAACAGCAGTGCCTGAGGCTGCTACTTGGATGCTGTCTCTTAATGGCTCCCCACGACAAAGGCAACATTTTCCCTTCAACGTGGACCTAGACTGTGCAGTAACTATACCTCAATGAAAAAAGAAAAGATAGGGACGCCTGGGTGGCTCAGTCCATTAAGTGTCTGACTCCTGGTTTCCGCTCAGGACGTGATCTCATGGTTGGGTTTGAGCCCCACCTCAGGCTCTGCACTGACAGTTGCAGCCTAGTTGGATCCTGGTTGGGATTCTCTCTCTCTCTCTGCCTCTCCCCTGCTTGTGTTTCTCTCTCTCTGTCTCTCTCAAAATAAATACACTAAAAAAAAGATAAATATAAAAAAATAATATTTAATCAATGGTCACAGATTACATTTTTTGTTTTTCCCCCCATTTTCTTTAGAGTTTATTTATTTATGGGGGGGTGAGCAGAGAGAGGAAGTGAGAGAGAATCCCACTGCAGGCTCTGCAGTGTCAGCACAGAGCCCAACTCGGGGCTCAAACTCACAAACTGTGAGATCACGACCTGAGCTGAAAACAAGAATCAGTCTCTCAACTAACTGAACCCCCCAGGCACCCCTGTCTTATTTTTTTTTTTTTTAATAAAGAAAGCTCTACACTTAATGTGGGGCTTGAATTCATGGCCCCAGATCAAGAGTTGTATGCTCTACTGACAGCCAGCCAGGCGCCCCTCTTTTCTCTTAAAATTTTTTTTAAAAAATTAGGTTTATTTATTTATTTTGAGAGAGAGAGAGAGAGAGAGAGAATCTCAAGCAGAGCCCGATGCGGGCCTCAAACTCAGGAACCATGAGATCTTGACCTAAGCCCAAATCAAGAGTCAGACACTTAACTGACTAAGCCACCCAGGTGACCCTCCTTTCTCTTTTAACATGGAACTACCTTTCTATTTGTTTTTCTGTGACAAAGACTAAACAGACCAGGCCTGATATTTTGAAGAACACTCTTATTTTTCAGTGTTTTTCAAATTTGAGTCTTGTGACTTAATGTCACAAGAACTGAGGAAAATACAATTTGCTTTTAATTCGATGATTTTAAGTAGTAATACAGATAAAGTAATTTTTTTAAGATGTGGACTATCTTTGCTAGAATAGCCATTGAAGGCCTGCTCTTATATTCATTATTAATAAAGGAGAGTCTTCGAGAAGTAGAGACAAATGATTTATTACATCAATTTTATTGCACATACTTAAAATTGAAGTAACTCAGTATTTGTGTGTGTGAGTGTATGTACATAGCCAGATACTACTTAACCTTCACATCTTCCTCTCTAACAAAGAATGAAAGGAAAAGCTGCTTTGTTTTGTGTTGTTTTTGTAATTTGCAAGTGAAAACAGGAAATGAAAGAATATTGTCTGGTCCCATCATATTCCATTGTACCATAATCATATTATATTATATTGTTACTAAAGCTTCTTTAGTCCCTTAAATGTAGCACTAATTATAAGCAGCTCTAATCCTCTTAAAATATTATGACTCATTCATTATAACAAATTAAGGAAGACATGAGACATAAGGATCTTTTCAGATTATTTCCAGACAGGCTTCTTTAACTAATGTCCCTCACTTGAGCTAGTTACAAGTTTTCTTTTCTTTTTTTTTTTTTTTTAATTTATTTCTAGGAGAGAGAGAGAGACAGCGTGAGCAGGGGAGGGTCAGAGAGAGAGGGAGTCACAGACTGAAACAGGCTCCAGGCTCCGAGCTGGCAGTCAGCACAGAGCCCGACGCGGGGCTCGAACCCACGAACCGCGAGATCATGACCCAAGCGAAAGTCGGAAGCTTAACCGACTAAGCCACCCAGGCGCCCCACAAGTTTTCTGATGGAAAATAATTATCTCTGCTAGGTATTTGTCAAATACTTTCAAAATCTGTCCATGGCCACCACCTTGACAAAGGAACAGGGGTATCTTTCTTTCTCCTCCCTGCTTTCTTCCATTCCTCCTTTCTCCTTTTTCCCCTATCTTTAATGGAAAGAATTCACTGCTGAAACTCTATGATGGTGCTCATTTTCCACTCAAAGTAAGATATATCCCATAAACATTAAGGGAAGTGGGAAATCTTCAACATAGAGCTACAACTTTACATGAGATGAATAAAAGCTAAGGATTTACTACTGCTATATGTAGGATAAAATGTAATACAGAATTGGTCAATTTTGCCTATTTTGATTTAGCATCATTTCTTGAATATTCATTGTGTTTAGGTTCCTGTACTGGACCCTTTGGTGAGTCACAAATTTGATTGATTGACTGGTTGATTGATTGACTCATTTATTTATTCATTCACGTTTAGTATCTACAACTAAAGCAAGTTTAGGAAGGAGAAGAAGGTGGTGGAAGAATATATGTGTTTACATAGGACTTTAACTAGTAAGTGGGGTACACTATTATTCTTAGATTTCATAAACCTAATTTTTAAAAGAACATGCCATTTGAGCCACGCGGTTCCCATATGCACAAAACGTGCCCATTCTGGGGCGCCTGAGTGGCTCAGTTGGTTAAGCATTCGACTCAGGTCATGATCTCACGGTTCGTGGGTTCGAGCCCCGCGTCGGGTGCTCTGTGCTGCCAGCTCAAAGCCTGGAGCCTGCTTCAGATTCTGTGTCTCCTTCTCTCTCTGCCCCTCCTCTGCTCATGCTCTGTCTCTGTCTCTCTCTCTCTCAAAAATAAAATTTAAAAAATATACCTATTCAAATTCCTGTTCAGGTGACATGAGGAAAAATAGCAGAGTAAGGACCTCTGAAAATCCTCTCCTCCACAGAGCAACAAGAAACTGGCAAAATGGCCACATTCAACTTTTTCATAACTCTAAATTTGAGAGTGTTCATTAAAGACAAACAAGGGGCACCTGAGTGGCTCAGTCGATTAAGCGACTTGACTTCGGCTCAGGGCATGATCTCACAGTTTGTGAGTTCCAGCCCCGCATCGGGCTCTGTGCTGACAGCTCAGAGCCTGCAGCCTGCTTCAGATTCTGTGTCTCCCTCTCTCTCTGCCCCTCCCCAACCTGCACACTTTGTCTCTCAAAAATGAATAAAAGCAATGTTTTTAATAAAAATAAAAACAAACAAACAAAAACAACAAAATTCAGAACTGCTCAATCTCAGGAAAAGAAGTGAGCCGTGTGGCATTTTTAACTTGCCCTGGTCTCGTCCTGCTTTGCAATATTCTTGAAAACTAGCAGCCTGCATTCATTCTCAGTGAAGACCAGCAAGCAGCCAGGGGGCAACTGAAAGGAACAGAAAACAATTGTGGAAATCCTTCAGAGCTTCATTCCCAGAGAATTGTTCTATGACCTGTCTGGTGGCTCTTTGGAAAAACTCACTTGCAAGACTATCTATATTTGAACTAAGTCCGCTCACCTACTGTGAAAAGCTTTTCCCCCATAAGCATTTGTCAAAAATAATAACAGGCAGTTACTTAGCTTTGCAGCTGCCAGAGTAATGGATACCAGCGGGGGGAAAGCATTAGACTAACGCCAAAAGCTTTAAAAGAACGACTGAGGACTGACACATACAGAGAGGCTTGAAAAAGCTCTGATATCTACCTGAGAATCCAGAAGGCCACATGGGAGTACAGGCTGTGTTCATGCCAGGGCTCTGTGCGTGACCAAGAAAGCCACAGAAAGGCCCTGAGCTGTCACCTCTGGCTGACCTTTAAGGTTCTGCAAGCAGAAAATAGAGGCCAAGGCAGAGCTGAACATGCAGACAGAGCCCCTCACCAAACACTGGGAGTCTATTGGTTTTAGGCATTTAAGGAAATTTCCAGGTCCTACATTACACCTTCTGAGCTTTGCATGGTGATAACAACAAAGGAAAGGTCACATTAGCCATGGGACAGCCTACAGCTTTGATGTCTCTTGGGATTCCTGTTCTCCCCCCCCCCCCGCCCCCCTCAGTTCAGGCCACTAAGAATTTTCCTTACTTTCTTGCCAGCTCAGCCATGCATTTAAAATGACGATTTGGGGGACACATGGGTGGCTCAGTCGGTTAAGTGTCCAACTCTTGATTTCAGCCCAGGTCATGATCTCACGGTTCCTGAGTTTGAGCTCCACGTTCTTTCTCTGTCTCTCTGTCTCTGTCTCCCTGTCTCTGTCTCTATCTGCCCCCTCTCCCACTTGCATGTGCATGCTCTCTCTCAAAATAAATAAATAAGCTTTAAATAAATAAATAAGAAAAAGATGATTTTTTATGTTTAGTCTAGAGGGGTTTAAAAAAATTTCTTTAATGTTTATTTATTTTTGAGAGAGAGAGAGAGAGAGAGAATGTGAGCAGGGGAGGGGCAGAGACAGAGAGGGGAGACACAGACTCCAAAGCATTGTCAGCACAGAGCCCAGTGTGGGGCTCAAACCCACAGACCCATGAACTGTGACATCACGACCTGGAACGAAGTTGGATGCTTAACAGACTGAGCCACCCAGTCTCCCCTGTTCAGTGGGGTGTTTTTAGAGGTTTTGTAGTGAAAAGTGCTTAAAAAATATCGGGAGTAGCTAGAGGACCATATTGCCAGAAACATAACTCCACCAAGCTTTTGAGCTACTAATAGCCTTCCTAAGAAGGTTCTACCTACACGGTCACTTCACACCTGAGTGTATAGATATTAAGGCACAAAAAGTTATGTAGGCCGTGATGACTGCATTGTTGGAGAATAGCATTGTCTTTTCCCGCTGTTCAGCCTCAGAGTCGGCTTGAACCACCCCCTTTTCTCTCCTTATCTTTGAGGGGCCCCACCAACTCAGACACCTTCCACCCCCCCAGTAGCTGACTCTCCCCCCTTCTCTTGTTGCTCGTCATTCGAACTGATTTCTTTCTAGAATGAGTTATCTTCCAGTTTAATTCTTTTAGGAAGTTGTTCTATCAATTTCCCTCTAGAGTGAGTTTTTGTCTTCCAGTTTTACTCTTTTAGGGGGTTGTTCTACATTTAGGTGAAGGCCTCAGGGATCCTGTTTTCAAAACTGACCCTTCTTCCCAAAATGAAGACATGAGGGTCTGTGGATGCTATCAAGGCAGAACAGTAAGTGTCCCTCTCCTCTCCAGAAGATATCTGGTACCTCTGAGAATCACCAGATTGAATTATCCCCAAATCCGTCATCTTTTGTCCTGATCAGGAATATTATGGCCATTATTTTATGATCCTATTATTAGAGGATCAAAACATCCAAACACAACCTAGGCTTTGATAATGATCCTCCTTTAGGCACCTGGTTAACACAAGGATTTATTCCCTTCTGCAACATTGATTTGGTGGTATGTGAAGGCTTTTTACTCTTTTATCTTTTAGGCTTTCTTCCTATTTTCCATCTTATTGTCTCTCTGTGCTACATTTTAGGTATCTGCTTCAGATATATCTTCTTTTTTCTTTTTAAGTTTATTTATTATTTATTTTTTCTACCCACTTCCCTCAGCATTTAGGTATTTATAAGTGTTCTACTTTATGTTTTTCTCATGTAGAAAGGAGTAGATTTAAATTGTCTCTGACATCTCATTTCACTTTAACAGACTACAATTCTGTGATCTTTAGCCATACTAACTTCACTATTTTTGTTTGTTTGTTTGTTTCTTCCTTCTTTCCTTCCTTCCTTCCTTCCTTTAGTGTTCATTCATTTATTTTGAGAGAGAGCGAATGGGAGAGGGGCAAAGAGCGAGAGAGAATCCCAAGCAGGCTCCACGCTGTCAGCACAGTCCCTGACACAAGGCTCGATCCTCATGAACCGTGAGACCATGACCTGAGCTGCAGTAGAGAGTCCTACGCTTAACTGACTGAGCCACCCAGGCGCCCCTCCCTCACCTTCTTTCAAAGAGATTAAAGAACAGAAATTGGTTTGTAAAGGGAGAACTCCCATTTCCCCACCTAATAATGGCAAGTTGAAAAAGATGAAAAGAGGGGCGCCTGGGTGGCTTAGTCGGTTAAGCGTCCGACTTTCGCTTAGGTCATGATCTCGCGGTTTGTGGGTTCGAGCCCCGCGTCGGGCTCTGTGCTGACTGCCAGCTCAGAGCCTGGAGCCTGTTTCAGAGTCTGTGACTCCCTCTCTCTCTGACCCTCCCCTGCTCACGCTGTCTCTCTCTCTCCTAGAAATAAATAAAAAATATTTTTTAAAAAAAAAAGAAAAAGATGAAAAGAAATAGACATGGCAGCTACATCTTTGGGAGTCAAAATGAGAAATAAGAAAACTGTTTCCCTTCACACTACATTACATGTGAAAGAAATTCTACACTGTCCTCTCCTTTTGTCCTTCATGCAACCCCAGCCCCCCAAGAGCACTGAGCGAAGGCAGCACGGGCATAGATGCATTGATTGGGAAACGAGGGCTAAGCCACAGAATCAGAGCTGTACATCCTGACCAATGGCCAGGAGAGCCAGCAAACTGTATCAAGTACAACATCAGAGTAAGCCAAACATAGAGCTTCAGGGCTGGCAGTTCTTTAGATGTCATCAAGCCCAGTCACACTTAATTCCTGGTTTCCTCCTGCAAAACCTTCAGTTTGTAATTGCCTCATTAAACATCTCCAACTATGGGAAATGTGCCATCTTCTGACTTAGTTCTGCACTAGTATGAAAGCTCCGTGGGTTCTGTTCACCACTAGTCACTACTATTTCTTCAGGGCCCAGAACACATAGCAGATGCTCAATAAATATTTTTGAAAATGTTTTCTGATAAGGGGCGCCTGGGTGGCTCAGTCGGTTAAGCGTCTGACTCTTGGCTTCAGCTTGGGTCATGACCTCCCAGTTGGTGAGATTGAGCCCTGTGTTCAGCTCTGCACTGGCAGCACGGAGCTTGTTTGGGCCCTCTCTGCCTCTCTCTCTCTAACTATTTTAAAAATACATTTTTTAAATAAATATTTTTAAATGAATAAATGCCAATTTTTAACCACTATAATCTTTAGCAAGTTCTGCCTTCTGTTGAGCTCAAATATCTTTTTCTCTCATGTCCCTGGTTTTGCTTTCTAGCCAGACGAAAGTTCCCTCATCTGCATACCAAACCTTGAACCACTTGAAAAAGTGATCCTACCCGGGAGTGCTTGGCTGGCTCAGTTGGAAGAGCATGCAACTCTTGATCTTGAGTTTGCGAGTTTGAGCCCCATGTTAGGTGCAGAGATGACTAAAAAACAATGAATTTAAAAAAGGGTTATCCTGTTTTTTCTTTTCCAGAATAAATAGCTTCCACCAATTCATTCAGTTTTCCTCACATGATATAGCTTTAAACTTTCCCTCCATCCTGTTCTCTCTTTTCTGGACATGCTCCAATTTACCATTGTTCCTCTTAAACTGTAATTCTCAGACAAAAATACAGCTACCCCAGGTGCAACCTGACCAGTTCAAGCAGAGTTGGACAAATACTCCCTCAATTCTTTTTAAACAGTTCAAGAGCAAATTCATCTTTTTTCCCTATTTTCTTTCTTTCTTTTTTTTTTTTTTTTTAAGTGGTCACATCCCTTTCTTTATTCACATTGAGCTCACGGTCAAGGAGAAGTCTTGTGTTGGTGCAGAAATGGAGCACGTCTAGATGTCAGAACCAGTTGCCACAGGATGCTAATCTCAGTGCCTTTGGTGAGTGGCACACCCTTGTGTGGAAGTGGAAGTGGGTGTGGTTGATTGGAACCCAGCCCACGTAGGCCACATTGACTCCCTTCTCCTGGATGATAAAAAGGGACTGAAAAGAGCGTTCAAGTGGTTCAGTTGGTTAAGCATCCGACTCTTGACTTCGGCTCAGGTCATTATTTCACGGTCTGTGAGTTCAAGCCCTGCATGGGGCTCTGCACTGACAGTGCAGAGCCTGCTTGGGATTCTGTCTCCCCCTCTATGCCTCTCCCCCGCTTGCTCTCTCTCTCTCTCTCTCAAATTAAACATGAAAAAACTTCTTAAGAAGTATCTTTTTTTTAAGAGGCACTGAAAAAGCCATTAGTCCATCTTCTGTATCTCTTTGATGTAGGCTTACCAAATCTATCTTAGGAAAAAAATGCAGGGCCTGTAACTGCTACCTAAGCACGTTACCAGCTAGAAAAGCCTGTCAGAGAAGATGGTTTGCTTTGTACAGTAAGTGGCATAAAGTTCAACGCAGGTGTTGCCTAACAAGTGAATTCTGAAGTGAGAGAAGACAGATAATTTCTAATGAACATTCTGGACACTGCCTTGCAGTTCCATTTTTCAGGTCAGTATGGTGGAATTTGGTTTTTTTAGAAGTGATAGAAAGGCCATTCTGAATATCTCTTTTCAGAACCTTCAAAACTTTATTATCTTAATGCAAACAAAACTAAAGTGTCTTCAACTCAAGCCATCTATGGTTACTGTTAGTAGGACTCTGTATGGTGGTTTTAAAGATGAACTTAGCAGTCAGAGAAACACAAATACCATGTGATTTGACTCGTATGTGGAATTTAAGAAACAAAACAGATGAACATAGGGGAAGGGAAGAAAAAATAAGGTAAAAACAGAGAGGAAGGCAAACCATAAGAGACTCTTAGATGCAGAGAACGGTCTGACAGTTGCTGGAGGGGAGTTGGGAAGGGGAAGGGCTAACTGAGTGATGGGCATTCAGGGATGAGTGCTTGATGTTATATGTAAGTGATGAATCAGTAAATTCTACTTCTGAAATCATAATTACACTATATGTTAACTAACTTGGATTAAATTTAAAAAAAAAAGATGAACTTAGAATTGGCATGTCTTTTCTGCTTTTATTTTTATTTTATTTTTATTTTTTAATGTTTTATTTATTTCTGAGAGAGACAGCATGAGCAGGGGAGGGTCAGAGAGAGAGGGAGACACAGAATCCGAAACAGGCTCCAGGCTCTGAGCTGGCTGTCAGCACAAGCCCCTCTTTTCTGCTTTTAATAATTTTTAATAATTAGACTTTAGGCTTAAAACAGTTTGTCTAACTTTGCCTTGTTAGAGAAAGTCTGTGATGAACAGAAAAGATACAAGAACCTGTTCTAAAAGTAGAATTTAATTTCTTTTTATTGTATCAAGTGGTTTGTTACTGAGTTCCTTTCAAGTTCCTTGCCAGGAGATTAACTGCTTGTGTTACATTTCAATGAAGATATATTATATTACTTGGATAGATGCTGATTTGAGTACCTAGTGAAGCCTTTGGCTTTTGAGTTACCCAAAGTACTGAGCAATTGGAACAGTAGACAGGAGTGCATCCATTCTTTCTCCTGAACCACCATACTTAATGGCCTTCACAAGATCCCATTTCTTTTCCTCAAGTACGACACCTCTGTTTCTGGGACAATGTGAGTCCTATCAAATATGAAAGAAAGATATTAAATAAATGCAAATTATTTTACTGTGTAGTTTTTGCGTCCAAGACCAGTTTACAAAATAATGTCGTTAAGAGGTCTTGGAGGTGGTTCTTTCCTCTCATTTCTACCACTATGGAGAGAAAGTACACAATGCCTATTGGGGCGCCTGGGTGGCTCAGTCGTTTGAGCGTCCGACTTCGGCTCAGGTCATGATCTCACGGTTCATGGATTCGAGCCCCGCGTCGGGCTCTGTGCTGACAGCCAGCTCAGAGCCTGGAGCCTCCTTCAGATTCTGTGTCTCCTTCTCTCTCTGACCCTCCCCTGCTCATGCTGTCTTTCCCTCTCTCTCTCAAAAAAATAAATAAAACATTAAAAAATTTAAAACATTAAAAAACATTTAAAAAGTTAAAAAGATGACTATTATTAAATGAGCCAAGAACAAAGGAAAGCTCTTAAAATACAGTCATCAGTTTTATCACTGAACTGGGACCTATCTGTTCCTTCCTTCCTCCCTTCTACCTTCCTTCTCTCCTTCCTTCTTCCTTCACTCTTTCCTTCCTTCCTTTTTTTTTTTTCTTAGTCAAAAAAAAAAAAAAAGGGGGAAATACAAATGCTTTCTCTCCTTTTTTTTTTTTAATGTTTTATTTATTTCTGACATAGAGAGAGAGTGTGTGTGTGTGAGCAGGGGAGGGTCAGAGAGAGAGGGAGACACAGAATCCGAAGCAGGCTCCAGGCTCTGAGCTAGCTGTCAGCACAGAGCCCGATACGGGGCTCAAACCCACAAACCATGAGATCATGACCTGAGCTGAAGTCGGATGCTTAGCCGACTGAGCCACCCAGGCGCCCCTCTCTCCTTACCTTCCAGTTATGCAAACTTAGGTAGGAAGAACTAGTTAGGAAGTGAAGAGTCTATTTCTCCTGAAACTCTCCAGCTGCTTTGGGTATGCTTGCATGTTTATAAGCATTTTTCACAGATGTTACATTTTATGAAATCTGACTCATTAGGGTGGTACTAGTATCTTTAGATGGAAAGAAATCCCTGAGGGCTGGATGATTACACAAGTCTGCTTCACTAAAGACCTGAAATATTTAAATAGAATATTTCCCAGAAAATAAAAAGAAGCAATAAGAATTTGCCATAATTAAAGAAATCAAAGAGCAATGATTTCAAATTTTTTTTTGTTCCCCCCCGGGAAGAATGAGGGAGGGACATATTCTTGTTTGGGGAGATTTGATTTTTATTTACAAAATGTTTTTAATTTGTGTGGACTTTTCATTTTGGACCTTGGTCTATAATTTTGTTTCAATGTACAAAAAAAAGCATTGATTAGAAGACACGTTTGGAATGCCCGCTCTGTGCAAAGCACCAGATTCGGTGCTACACGAAGGAGTAAAAGATCTAGAATGCATCATCCTGACATCTTTCAGCTTCTTGTAAAAGTTTAAAATTAAATGTCACGGGGGCACCTGGGTGGCTCAGTCAGCTGAGCATCTGACTCTTGGTTTCAGCTCAGGTCATGATCCCACCATTTATGGGTTCGAGCCCTGTGTCAGTCTCCACGCTGCCAGTGCAAAGCCTGCTGGAGATTCTCTCTCTCTCTCTCTCTCTCTTTCTCTCTCCCTTTCTCTCTGCCCCTTGAGCAATTTCTTTCTCTCAAAAAGGAATAAATAAACTTAAAAGAATTTTTTTTAAATAAAATTAAGTGCCACCTGTAATTCCCAAATGAGATTCCTGGGGTCCCGAATGGGAAGGTGACTCCTCCTAAGCCCTGCATGACACCCAGAACTAAGACTTGGACCCCCCTCTCCTTAGTTCTAGTGTTCTTTCAACACACTGGGCTACCTAGTACCTGTGGACTTAAGTAGCAGGGCTAGTGCCAGGATGAGTCAGCTGATGCAAAATTATAACAAGTACTAAAAACCGCATTAATTAAAATGAAGTGCAAAAAAATCTCCTGAAAAAAACCCAAAATTTTAAGTGAAGTCAGGATCTGGTCCTATACTTGTCTGACCTTGCCTCACTCGCCTCACCCTCACCTTGGCCCTGTGCTGTGCAATCTGAACTTTTGGGTAGACTGAGGGGGACAAACGATAAGGAGATATTCCCGGAACTGGGATAGTTGTAAGTTGCAAAGGAGTCGCTGAATGCATAGAGTGAGATGTCCAGATGTTCAGAGATAGATCACAAGCTATCCACAGTAGTGTATTGAGGTAAAATGGCTCTCATTTGTTTTAATAAGAAACAGACTGAAGGGCGCCTGGGTGGCTCAGCCAGTTGAGTGTCGGAATTCTGCTCAGGTCATGATCTCACAGCTCTGTGGTGACAGGTCAGAGCCTGGAGCCTGCTTCAGATCCTGTGTCTCCCTCTCTCTCTCTGCCCCTCCCCTGCTCGTGTTCTGTCTGTCTGTCTCAATAAATAAATAAACATTTTAAAAAACTAAAAAAAAAGTGGGGGGGAGGCACCTGGGTGGTTCAGTCGGTTAGGCATCCGACTTCGGCTCAAGTCATGATCTCATGGTTTGTGGGTTCGAGCCCCGCATCGGGCTCTGTGCTGACAGCTAGCTCAGAGCCTGGAGCCTGTTTTGGATTCTGTGTCTCCCTCTCTCTCTGACCCTCCTCTGTTCACACTCTCTGTCTCAGAAATAAAGAAAACATTAAAAAATAATAATAAAATTTTTTTTAATTAAAAAAAAGGAAACAGACTGAAGAACATGGAGGGAAAACTCAAGATGTGACAGTGGGTCACCCGTAGGGACTACTGCTTCCATAACGAACCTGGGTCCTTTCAAAGGCTCTGGACAGAATGCAGCCTCACAGTTGGGTTTGGTTGGAGGGCTTCTTTGACTAGAGTTAGAAACCGGGTTAAAAGTTTTCTTCTCCTGGGGCGCCTGGGTGGCTTAGTCGGTTAAGCATCCGACTTTCGCTTAGGTCATGATCTCGCGGTTCGTGGGTTCGAGCCCCGCGACGGGCTCTGTGCTGACTGCCAGCTCAGAGCCTGGAGCCTGTTTCAGCCTGTGACTCCCTCTCTCTCTGACCCTCCCCTGCTCACGCTGTCTCTCTCTCTCTCTCTCCTAGAAATAAATTAAAAAAAAAATTAAAAAAAAAAGTTTTCTTCTCCTTTTTTGATTTTCTTCTCCCTCATCCATGTCCTGTGCCTGAAGTATTAAGCTAGGACCTGGGTACCAAACATTTGAAAGGACCCTTGCCCTTGGGAAGCACCAAGAAATCCCAAGGATCCAGGAGGAAAGGAGAAACCCTTGGCAGATCCAGTCCTCGGGGTTCATACGTGGTCCAGTTCACCAGGAAGGACTTCACCTGCTATGGAGTGGTGAAAAATATGGCCCTGCCTGAATGTCCTCAGATATCCAGCTGCCGTGGGGCTACATGGGAATCGGTCTAGGCTCCTGGTCAGACAGCGTGGGTCTTCACTTTTCCACATTTTGCAGAGACTTTGACCACAGAGTTAGGACCAGACCCAGGAACAGAATAGCTTCTGGGTAAATGGGGGCCTGTGACGCGGGACTAATGTGCAGCTGTGTCAGCGGCTCAGAGTTACAACCTGTGCACAGAGGCTGGTGTACTGGGCTTGGAGGTGAGGGCGGCAGGTGGTGNAGAGAAGAGTACTTCATTTTTTGTTTCCTTCTTCTTTTTTTTTTCATTTAGCCACAGGTGAAGCTCTAGAAAAAGATTCTCATTACATCTATTGGCTGAGAAAGGGTTCTTGTGCTTGGGGTGCCTCAGGATTAAGGACATTCACAAATTTGGATAAGAATTCTAACCATGCCAGCTGAATGGTTATTCCATCTTCTGTAATTTTCTTCATCTCCAGTTTCCTAATTGGAAGATAGAGAATAAAGGCTCAAAACTAATCTCAAAAATAATTGTCATAGATTCTTGGCCTTAAAGAATGGTGTTAAAGACCCCTTCTTTGTGCGTGCATCAGTGCATTCTGGAGCATTCCCCAACCGGCAGCCATGCTGGTTCTGCCCACGCCCCCTTAGTGCCCATCCAATGCGACATATCTGTTTGCTCCATTTGTTGGTTGGTAAGTTTTTAACATCCTCTGTTTTGAACAGCTATAAATTCTTGCTTCTACTAAGCCAAGATTTTCCTGACTGTTATGCCAACATTTTTTTTTTTTTTTTGGTCCTAACTCCACCATGAGAAACACAGAGAATAAATGTCTTACTTTTTCTCATGGTCAAGTATCTGAAGAGAGTTATCAGGCTCCTTCAGTTTTCCCTTCTCACTGGTTTCTCTCAACCATTCCAGCCATCGAAAGATGTAACTTCAAGTGCCCTCTGTCTCCTAGGTCCTTCCTTTCACACTGCTTTCACTCTCCAGTGGTCTTCTCAAAATCTGTTTTGCTGACCTCAGCAAACTACACCTAATACAGATCGACTATGACAAAGTAGAGATTTGAGGTTGCCAGCTTTGCTGTTATTACCATGAAATAATTTTAAATGTTCATGACAAATGGCTCTAAACCATCAAAATAATGATTCTGGCACCCAACTGTTTGGTAATGATTGACTGGAAAGACTTTCGACTTAGGCTTTATCTTCCACGACTACATTTTATCCCACACTCCCTCCTACGTCCTCTCAGCAGTGGAGGGAAAGGCAAAGATATTGCCAGGCATAAAAAAAATACATATTGTAAGCCATAATTTTCCATGAATGGGAGGAAGTTCTAGAACTGTTGCCCTTCCCTCCACCCCACACATTTTTGCTGCTGTGTTGAAAAAAAAAAAAAACATTACTGTTGGAACCAAAACCAGTTTCCCTTCCACCTCCTGGACCAAGTTCACTTTCTACCTCTCTGAATGGAAAACAGTATTGTTTTGTGAAGTGGCTGCAACTTCAGTCTATTCTACAAGTCCCTTGATTTTTGCTCCTTCTGCAGAAGAATAGACTTCTCTCTCCTTAACGAAGGAAATAATTTGATAAAAATTAAAGTAAGAATCCAATGACTGCCCATTCAGTTTCTACCCTAAACCAAGTATTCCCCCTGTTCTGTAAATGTCATTGACAATATGTGATTGAGAAGCAAAACATCTTTAGTGCCAAGTAATGATGAAATAGAATAGAAAACAGGTATGGAAGCTGCACAGACTTCAACTGTGTCCCCAAACTTTTCTGAATGTAAACCATGGGTGGTATCTATTTATGAAAAGTTATGTGATCTGTTAGGTGCTCTGTTGTGACTGCTGCTTCTAAAATCCATTCTTCAGGAGACATAACACTGCCAGGAGCCATTAAAAAGGATGAAAGCTTTAGTGATGATCGTTCATATGAATGAAAATATCCAAATCATAGACTGGGAAAACTCAGATTTCCAGTAGGGGTCTAGTCATATGCTCTACAAAAATAAGGCTACACAAGTCCTGTGTCATCAAGGTTTTCAAATTCAGTACCCATATTCTTTCTGCTAAAAAATTACTTGAAAAATCCCTTTTCAAGGAAATACTGATTTGAGGAATTCTCCTTGCTATGACTAAGGCTTTGAAACATTGCATTATTGATGATGGTGATTCTCCCAGACTCTGAAAATAATTTGGAAAGAAGTGAGATAAAGACCTAGACTATGTCGGGGAACCTGGCTGGCTCAGTTGATAGAGCATGTAAGTCTTGATCATGACTCTTGATCTCAGGGTCATGAGTTTGAGCCCCATGTTGGGCATAGAGCTTACATTAAAAAAAAGAAAAGAAAAATGTAAAAGACCTAGACTATATCTTTATTTAAAGGTAAGTAAGTAGCTTTATAAGAGAGAGAAGTAAAAGGAATATAATGCTTCATGGTATTCTATTTTTTCACCACTCCTGGCCAGATTTGGGGATAATAATCAGAGCCCCCAACTCAAACACCTTCAGAAGACAGGCATCTAATAATGTGTGAACTGCGTAGAGATTCAATATTTTTAAAAAGAAGAAGCCCATAAAACAAAACAAGTGGTTATTTATTTACTTATATATTTTAAAAGTTTTATTTATTTTAGTAATCTCTGCACCCAACATGGAGCTCAAACTCATGACGCCGAGATCAAGAGTTGAATGCTCTTCTTTTTTTAAAATGTTTGTTTATTTTTGAGAGAGAGAGAGAGAGAGAGTGCAAACAAGGGAGGGGCAGAGAGAGGAGGGAACAGAGGATCCCAAGCAGGCTCTGCGCTGACAGTAGAGAGCCCAATGTGGGGCTCAAACTCATGAACGTTGTATCATGACCTGAGCCAAAGTCAGACACTCAACTGACTGAGCCATTCAGGTGGCCCAAGAGTCAAGTGCCCTTCTCACCGAGCCAGCCAGTTGTCCCCAAACCAAGTTTTTAAATCTCTATGTAACATCTTCTCACCCTGCTCATGAAGTCACACAAACACATCCACCTCCACTATGTGCTCTGTTTAGTCCTGAACTGGTAATAATCAATAGCTACAATTATTGAACATGCTTAATGTGCCAGGTACTAAGCCAAACCTCTTTTTCAGGATTTCCTTAAGTGATCATCACAGCAACCCTATGAGTTAGTGCTATTACTATGCCCATTTTCCAAATGAGGAAACTGAGGTTTTGAGGGAGTAGGTGATTTGTCTAAGATCCCACAGCCAGGAAGAGGTGGGACTGGGATCTGACAACAGGCATTCTGATTCCGGAGCCCACAGATCACTTTGTTGCTGGATATTTATTTATTTATTTATCAACTTCTTTTTCAAGAGAGAGCAACAGTAAGCAGGGCAGGGGCAGAGAGAGAGAATCTCAAGCAGGCACTATGCACAGAGCCCAACGTGGGACTCAGTCCCACGACTCTGGGATCCTGACCTGAGCTGAAATCAAGTAGGATGCTCAACCGACTGAGTCACCCAGGCACCCCTATTGCTGGATATTTAACTTATATCTGTGTGTTAATTAGCTGAAAGTCTTGCAAAGAAATTAAGCCTAAAAGTTTGTCCCCAACCCAAGGTTAATCATTGTGTTTTCTCCCAGCAGTCCACAGAGCCATACGGATTGTACAAATCTGGATATTAACTTCTGGGTGGAGCATTAAAACAACTGAAACGTAAGTAGGCATTGACTTTTCAAATATGTGCTTCGTCTTCTTCAACTCTCCAAGCGAAGCGTAGGGGCTGTACTTCTGGTCAGCCAGCAAGTGCCTTTTATGAAAAGACCTTGGTCCCAAAACAATGAAAGTAGGTATCATTTCATTTCCACTCAATTCATTTGTGTTTTTTTTCCCATCAAAGAACTCTCTCCCAACCCCACTGCCTTGAAAAGTGAATAAAACATTTGTATGCCTAAAATTTGTTAGCTTTTCTATCTGAGGTTGACTTTTATGCCAACTGAATAAAAAAGTTATTGTGAAGGTTTAGCTAAACTTCCTGAAAGCTTCTATTAATTTCCTAAGTGCATGTCTCTCAAAGATGTCTCCCTCATCTTTATTCTCACTCTGATGCCTAAGGCCCTTCCATCTTTGTCTTCAGTCATGGCAACATTCTTCCAAACTGCTGCCAGATGGTCTTTACAAAAACAAAGCTTTGGTGGTGTCACTCCCTGCTACAAACATTTTTATTTGTTCCCAACTGGCAATGGAATAAAATCCAAGTACTTAAGCATGACATTCAAAGGCCTTCATTACCAGAACACTCCCCTGGGGCAGTTTTGCTTCGCTATGAAGGTTTGCACTATTCCAGGCTTGGGATGGGAGAAACAATGTGACCGTCACTGCTCTACCGCCTCCCCACCAGCAGGATCAATCTCACACCCAACCTTTAATTTCCATTTAAACTTCCCTGGCTTCCCTTAAGTGAATCAGCAGGAATCTTTATAAAACTCTGCAGGACTTCAACATCTTCCAAGCAGAGATTGTTCATCCAAAGGGCAGCATAATTTTCTACTGGTGTCAAGCATCTTGAGTATAATCTGGGGTGTGGTATAGAGATTTGACAGCTAGTGGAAAATACTGAGCAATGCTCCCTTAACTCCCCCAGCTCCCTCCCTCACCCCCCTGCCAACACACATGCACACACACGCTTTTCAAAAAAAATCTCTCTTCCCTAAGAAGACAGCCCTTGAAAAACAAAGTTTTGCTGGATCACCGATCTGTGGTTTTCACCAGAGTTTCTCTGTCATGGCCATTGATTCTTTCCACTCATTACTGTCATTCATTCAGAAGTAAAATACATGTTCCCTCAAGTTTTTCAAAAGAGACACATTCAGCTCTTGAATTCTTTTTTACCAGGTTTTGGGGGAACTTCACATGGACAATCCACAGAGACAAAGATCAACAACATCATATCCTTCTCTCCGTTCAAAGTAGCTTAGAGGCTAAATTCTCATAAGATTCTGTTAGGTGTACATTTTTGCAACAGTCCATAAAAATCCATCTAATTCATCATTGTGGAACTCAATTAAAAAAAATTTTTTTAATGTTTTCTTTATTTCTAAGAGAGAGTAAGACAGTGTGAGCAGGGGAGGGTCAGAGAGAGAGGGAGGTACAGAATCCAAAGACAGGCTCCAGGGTCTGAGCTAGCGGTCAGCACAGAGCCCTATGCAGGGCTCGAACCTACGAACGGTAAGATCATGACCTGAGCCGAATTCGGACGCTTAACTGACTGAGCCACCCAGGCGCCCCATTGTGGAGCTCAATTAAACCCCCTTGCATTCACCACATGTTCTGCCAGAAGGAATCTTTGCATTTTGTCAAGGTAGATAAACAAAATGTTTCCTTCCATAGCCAAGCCACATTTAAAAGTTTAAAAGTTTAAAGCCACATTTAAAAGTTTAATGATACACATTTCTACCAGATGTATTTCCCCAAAATCATCTGGGCTTTACAGACTATTTATCACCATGCTTTCTGCCAGGATTCTTGCAGTGAAATCTACTTATTCAGAAAACAGTTCAGGGTTTACTATCTATTAAATCTGAATAGATCATAGACCAGTTTATTTAAAAAAAAAAAAAAAAAGATAGTTCTCTGCTCCAGGACTAGACATTTGCTACTTGAGTCCCTGGGTAAATGTAACCCAGGAATGTGATTACTTGGGTCCTCACAGAAGCTGAATCCCTGCGGTAAACATCCCTCTTCATATTGTTTGGAAACCAAACCGCAGACTTCAGGGGTAGTCCTCTGACCTTTGCTCCCCACCGAGCATTTATCACACATTTCTAACAGACTTGATGGACCTGTATATATGCACACCCACAGTGCAGCCTGGTACTTAGTTAAGTGGCTACTCAAATGCTTTTATGGTCATGTATATCTGTTAGTCTTTATCTTAGGCAGAGTTATTTATTTGCCTTTCAGCAGCACATATGGGGTTTAAGACAAATACAGTAGCTATTTCCTCTTTTCAGGCAAGTCTGAACGTCTCATCCTGACATGGTTATTGTGCTCTTAGAAGCATTTCCAAATTGAGAAAGCTATATGAGGTCTCAGTGGAAAGTCACTGCCAGCCAAGACGGTTTGACTTTGCCTATTTAATAAATGACAGGGTTTCCTTTAAGCCTGGGTTTGAAGACTTAATTCGCTTGCTATTCATCTCCATTTCTGGTCACTGCCCAGCAAGGCTCATTTCTATTGCCCAGATGTTTCTCCAGTTTCACCACTGAGTCTGATGGCCAGCCTTCCATCACTTCTCAAAAAGCATATGGCTATGTGTATGTATGCACGTGAGTGTATGTACACGTGGTTAGACTGAGGACACATCTTTTCATGCTTTCTTTTTGTGTCTTTTTTTGCTCTCTCTCTTATCCCACCGAGTATAAACAGACAAGTCTAACACAGCATGATTGATGAGACAGCAGAATACCAATTCTTAAAAATTTAAAAAGTCATCTCTATAGGTCCTTAAATTTAAGTTGGCAGAAGTGCACAAAGTAGCGAGGTTTCTTTGCAGACTAATAATTACTTTGAGGTTGCAGGTATTATTTTGAGATCACGTTATCCATACTTTATGTATGTATTCTGTCTCATATGCGTACAGTTTTGTTTTGCAGTGATTTCATTTCTTTCTAGGTACAGGGTACAATGTTAAGCAAATATTACTAATTTGAGTGCTGACGGTATTCTCGAAGGTATCATAAATGAGGGATTTGGAAGCCGTGGTGACTGTGGCAGATCAGAAAGTACATTCCTTGTATAAAGAGTGATGGAAATGCTGCCTTGGGTAAGAGAGATCTCACCTACAAAGGCAGCCTCTGTCTTCCTGCTGTCCCTAGAGGAAGGACCCCACTTTCTCTCTGCCAGTAAGTCTCCAGGAGCCATGACCACTGTTAGGAGTAGCTCCTTCCTTGAGGGTTTCTTACAGCCTCTTTCCACGGGAGGTGGGCACGGCGGGTCTCCATATAGTGCTTCACGGCAAGATCTAGAGGAGCTAAGTTAGTTAGGATACAGGCCCTGCTGCTTTAATAGAAGCCCAAAAGAATAGCAGGGCACATATTTTCTCACTTAGTAATGCAGAAAAAGGAAGTCTGGAGAGGTAGGGCTGCTCCGCTCCCTCAGATGAGGTCATCCGAGGGCCAAGCTTCTTCTAGCTTATGAAAAAAACATGTTTTCCTCATCCACATGGTAGAAGATAGCTGCTCATTGGGTCCATAGCCTAGCCAATGAGAGGAGGAACAAAGGGTAGCAAAGGGCCTTAGACTCGGGTACGGAGGGCCCCTTAAAGTCTGGGGGTCATTTTTGACTCTTCTCCTTCACAACTGATCCGCCAAGGAACCTACTGATTCTGCCTTCAAAATATAAACAGAATTCAGTCCTGGGGCACCTGGTGGCTCAGGTGGTTAAGCCTCCAACCCTTGGCTTTGGCTCAGGTCACGCTCTCATGGTTTGTGAATTCGAGTCCTGCAGTGGGCTCTGCACTGACGGTGTGGAGACTGCTTGGGACTCGGTCTCTCCTTCTCTCTGCCCCTCCCCGACCTCTTTCTCAATCGCAAAAGAAATAAACTTAAGAAAAAAGGGAATTCAGTCCTTTCTCATCACTTCTACTACCACCCTTATCCAAGCCACCCTCCTCTCTGACCAGGCTTGTTGCAATAATCTTCGAATTGGTCTTGCTACGTCTAGATTTGCTTTGCCTCACTGCCACTGTCACCGCCACCACCACACACAACAGTCTGTTCCCAACACAGCAGAAGGAGGGATCGTTTCGTAATAGAAACAGATTACATTTCACCTCTGCTCAAAATCCATCATGGCTTCCCACTTCCCTGTGAGTACAAGCCAGCGTCCCTCAGGGGCCTACAACCGCCCACATGATCTGACCTCCCACACACCCTTCTTGCTTCATTTCTTCCACTCTTCCCCTTGCTCGCATCGCTCACTGTCTTCTAGCTACACCGGCCTCTTTACTGTTTCTGGACTATGTTAGATGCACTCTGCCATAGGCCTTTGCATTGGCTGTTTCCTCTGCCCGAACACGCTTGCCTACAAGGTCCACATAACGAACTCCCTTACCCCATGTCCCCCCGTCTTTTGTGGTTGCCATCTTCTCAATGAGTCCTTCTCTGTTCATCCCACTGAAAGTTAAAACCACCTTGCCTTTTCCCTTTATTCTGTTCTTTTCCTCCAGTTTTTTCTACAGCCCTTACCATCTTTTAAATAGCATGTAATTTGCTTTTTATTGTCTATCTTTTTCTGCTAGAATCTAAAAACTAAGAGGGAAGAAATAATTGTCTCATGTAGTGAGGAAGCGCAATTAACTGGAATAGTCCCAGAGAAATGGAGACACTTATTAAATATGTTCTGAATGATCTTGCGGTTTGTGAGTTCAAGCTCCACATTGGGCTCTGTGCTGACAGCTCAGAGCCTGGAGCCTGCTTCAGATTCTGTGTCTCCCTCTCTCTCTGCCCCTCCTGTACTCATGCTCTGTGTCTCTCTCTATCTTTCTCTCAAAAATAAACGTTAAAGATTTTTTTAAAAATACATACTGAATGAACGAGTGATTACAATTCAGAAATGGTGCTTGTCAACTCTAGGTTCATGGTATGGGTTGAATTGTGCTCCCTCCCCCCAAAAAGATGTTGAAATCTCAACCCCCATTATCTCACAATGTGATCTTATTTGGAATTAAGGTTTTTTTGTTTTTTGGGTTTTTTTTAAATCTTTGTCAGCAGTCCTTTGTTTATTTTTCTTAAATAGTTTATTGTCAAGTTGGTTTCCATATAACACCCATTGCTCATCCCCACAAGTGCCCTCCATGCCCATCACCCCCCTTCCCCACCCCCCCCACACCCATCAGNTATTGTTAATTTTTTGAGGAACCTCCACACTGTTTTCCAGAGGGGCTGCACCAGTTTTTTACAGAGGTCATCAAGTTAAAATGAGGCCATTAGGGTAGGTTGTAATCCAGGATGGCCAGTGTCCTTATAAAAGGGGGAAATTTGGACACAGAGACTGCAGACACTCACATAGGAGAATGCCATGTGGTGATGAAGGCAGATATTAGGGTGTCATGTGAACAAGACAAGAAAAGCCAAAGCTTGCCAGCACACCACCAGTAGCTAGGGAAGAAGCATGGGACAGATCCTCCCTCAGAAGGAAACCCCTCTGCCTGCCCCTCACTTCAGACTTCCAGCTTCCAAACTGTGAGACAATAAATTTGTTTTAAAATTTTAAGATTTTTTAAAATGTTTATTCATCTTTTAAAAATGTTTTTTTATTTATTTCTGACAAAGAGAGAGAGACAGTGTGAGCAGGGGAAGGTCAGAGAGAGAGGGAGACACAGAATCTAAAGCAGGCTCCAGGCTCTGAGCTAGCTGTCAGTACAGAACCTGACATGGCGCTCGAACCCACGAACCGTGAGATCATGACCTGAGCTGAAGTCGGACGCTTAACCCACTGAGCCACCTGGGCACCCCTATTCTTTTTGAGAGGCAGAGAGAGAGAGCATGAGAGGGGCAGAGAGAGAGGGAGAAGGAGAATCCCAAGGAGGCTCAGCCCTGTCGGTGCAGAGCCCACTGTGGGGCTCAATCTCACAAACTGTGAGATCATGGCCTGAGCCAAAATCCAGAGTTGGCTGCTTTGCTGAGCTACCCAGAGGTCCCTAAAATTTTACGATTTTAAGTTTATGTCATGTCAGCCCTGTGAAACTAATATGGTCGCTAGATAGGTGGGTAGGTGTGAAATTTGGAAACTTAATTCGATCTGGAGGTGCCTATAAACTAAAGCAACATATCAGCAAGGTATAAAAATTCTACGAGAATATGTCTGTAAGGGTTAGCTGTCTGCCTAAGGACTCAGCGGGGAGTTGCTGAATTCTGCCTTCCTTCCCTCTTTCTGCCATCCTACCCATACCCCTCACTATCATCAGCACGCAGAAATACCGGCTCTAAATCGTAGGGGAATTCCTAGGTTATATATATTTCCTGTGAAGTTTTTGGCTGGGCAACATTCAGCAACTCTTGAAGATCTTTCTCCAAGCTCGAACTACCTGGATGTTGTGTGTAATCAACTCATCTGCTTTCTGGAAGATTGGGAAACTCTCTGATACAGAGTTTTCTGTTTGAAGGGATTCTGAAACGGCCGGCCTAAGTCACTCATTTGCAAGGTGCTGCCCCCCCTCCACCAAGAGAACTGGGAAAAGAGGTGGGTGGTGTAGTTCAGCAGGTCCTGTGATCATTCTGGCTCAGCAAGGTCAGTTATGGCATTGGAAGGAAAGGCTTCTGACCTTTGGTGAGGATAGTTGTTGCAGTGCAATTAGCTATTCCTTTGGCTTTCTGTGTTTGGAGAATGAGGTTCCTTCTACTTCCTGCTTAGGACTTTGTAAGGAGATTTAGACTGCCATATGGGTGGACCATTTGGCTTCAGAATTCCTAACAGCCTAAAAGGTCATAGGCACCAGGAAGGAAAAGGTGTCCCAGTATATAGGCAGAAAACCAAGACAGCAAGTTAGACATTAGGCTAGAAAAGACTTGACACTGAGGAGGCCCAGGCACCAGAAGCAGTGGGCAGAATAAGATCCCAGACCTGCAAGAAAAAGGCAACAAGAAAGAAGCCAATTCTTGCTCACTGAATAGGGATACATGAAGGAAAAGACTTGGTGTCAAGAAAAAAGCCAAGATCCTGGGCATACTCAAGGTCAGAGAGAGTCTGGCAATGACAGTGACTCAGGGGTGAACTCACGAACTCTTCTGTTGCATTTGGTTCTGAACAGAATTTGTAGCAGAGCCAGTCATTTATTCCGCCCATGTTAGGCATCTGTGATATGTTAAGACTTGTACCAGGCACCATGGGGTTCAGGGATGAAAGGCATTGTTGTCAAGGAATTGAGAGTTTGGTAGGGCAGAAATTAATCATAAACCAATGATGATATAGTATATTAAGTACAATAAGAGTACAGTGTCACATAGTGTTGTAGTAGCTAAGAGCTCAGGTCTTGGCTTCAACAGATCTGAATTTAGATCTTGACTCTCCGGTTATAGGTTGTGTGCCTGAGCGACTCACTACGCTTCTTCAAACTTCAGTATCCTTTCTTGTGAATGGGAATCATAATAGTACCACTCACCTACTTTATAAGATGCTTGTGAGAATCAGATTATATCATACATGCCTGGCCCCCAGACAATTCCCAATAATATTGACTATTATTTATACTAATAGTTACTATTATTACAATTATCTGGCGGAAGGTAATATCAAGAAATGTTTCTAGGAAAAAGTGGCATTGGAGCTGAATATTGAAAAATAAAGCAGGGTAGCTGGGTCTGGGAGGATGCAAATCAATTGCTTTTATTTTTTAATTATGCCCTGCCAGATTCCTCAGACAATTTTAGGTGGGATAATGAATTCAAAGTTAGCAGAAGCAAGTGTAAGATGTCTCTGAGCAACACGAGATATTTTGACCTCTTCATTCTAACCCTATTGTAATCCCAGATCTTACATATTTGCCCCATTAATGATTATAGCTCCATGAAATAAATGCAACTGTTCATCTTTTTTCTACTCAACTTTGAATATAACAGACAGAAATAACAAGAAATAAAATTGAGATCATTAAAATCGCATCCAGCACACTTTATTCTGAATGAAAAGATGGACTTTATAGTCTTCTTAACCCTTTGGGGGGGAGGGAGGAAGGTCACGAAAGAAAACTTAAGTTCGGGTGAAATTATAATAGATAAATTTTTGTGTGGAGAAAAAGAAACAAAATAAAATGATCAATAAATCAAAATTTTTCAGGGCTCCTGGGTGGCTCAGTTTGTTGAGCATCTGACTCTTGATCTTGGCTCAGATCATGATCTCATGGTTTGTGAATTTGAGCCCCACGTCGGACTCTGTGCTGACAGCGCAGAGCCTATTTGGGATTCTCTTTCTCTCTCCCTCTGTCTCTCTGCCCTCTTCATCCCTGAAAATACATGAATAAACATTTTTTTTAAATTTTTTTTAATGTTTTATTTATTTCTAGGAGAGTGAGAGAGAGACAGCATGAGGGGAGCGTCAGAGAGAGAGGGAGTCACAGATTGAAACAGGCTCCAGGCTCTGAGCCGGCAGTCAGCACAGAGCCCGACGCGGGGCTCGAACCCACGAACCGCGAGATCATGACCTAAGCGAAAGTTGGACACTTAACCGACTAAGCCACCCAGGCGCCCCAATAAATAAACATTTTAAAAAATCATATTTTGGTTGTAAATGTAAAAGATAATTAATTCAAATTAATTCAAAGGAATTTTAACGAAATAAAAATTTAAATAAAGGTTAGTTGCACTCTATAGGAAATTGATATAGAAATTAAATGGTCATAGTCAGGTCTACTCCGAAAGATACTTTTTGATTGAAAAGCCTTCCATAATGATATAATTCTTATAAGCATGTTTGCATTCATAAACATAGAATCAAAACATCCATGGATGCAAAATAGGGTGTCAAAATCTCCAGCACTTGTCTGTGACATCCCGGTGGGTGGATTGATGAAGCAGTTGGAACTCTGCCTATAGCTTGGGAAGTCAGGGTGCAACTAAGGGAATTGAAGTCATCACCACATAAGTATTCATCTGTTTTCTTTCGTATCTTCCATAAAATAATCATGCAGTGTAAGAACTTAATATATGTCTATTGAATGTTAGAGTCAGGACCTAAGTCTTACGAATAAAGAAATTAAACCTGCATCATTTTAATTTGGCACTTACTGAATACTTTACAAAAATGAGTTCTCACAGTTTTGAGAGTAATCAGAACAACATTGAGGTCCACCAAGATTTGGACGTCTGGAATATAATCACAGATCTTATCCAAAAATTGACTTTTTCTAGTTCGTAAGATGAAATTTTTTATCCTGATGTTCCTTATTCACTGAACATTTCCTCTTCTTTTAAACATTGTTTTCTTTCTTTTAAAATTTGCTTCTATAGATATCCTCATTCTCCACTTGACAAGGTCATGGAAGATCTAGACGAAACCTTATTTGAAGAATTTGAGAACTACTCCTATATCCTGGAATATTACTCCTCAGAGTCTGATTTGGAGGAGAAGGCCAACCTGGGAGTTGTTCACTGGGTCTCCCTGGCATTGTACTGTTTATCATTTATTTTGGGCATTCCAGGAAATGCCACGGTTATTTGGTTCACAGGGTTCAAGTGGAAGAAGACAGTCACCGCTCTCTGGTTCCTCAATCTGGCTATCGCGGATTTCATTTTTCTTCTCTTTCTACCTCTATACATCTCCTATGTGGCCATGAATTTCCACTGGCCCTTTGGCATCTGGTTATGCAAGGCCAATTCCTTCATTGCCCAGTTGAACATGTTTGCTAGTGTTTTTTTCCTGACGGTGATCAGCCTGGACCGCTATATCCACTTAATCCATCCTGTCATATCTCATCGGCACCGAACCCTAAAGAACTCCCTTATAGTTATTATATTCATTTGGGTTTTGGCTTCTCTAATGGGTGGTCCTGCCCTATACTTCCGGGACACTCTGGAGTTCAATAACCACACTCTTTGCTATAACAATTTCCACGAACATGATCCTGACCTTACTTTCATGAGGCACCATGTTCTGACCTGGGTGAAATTTATTGTAGGGTACCTCTTACCCTTGCTCGCAATGAGCATTTGCTACTTGTGTCTCATCTTCAAGGTAAAGAAGCGAAGCATCTTGGTCTCCAGTAAGCATTTCTGGACCATCCTAGCTGTGGTCATGGCCTTTTTGATTTGCTGGACTCCTTATCACCTGTTTAGCATTTGGGAGCTTACAATCCACCATAGTAGCTATTTCCACCAGGTGCTTCAGGCCGGCATCCCCCTCTCCACTGGCTTGGCATTCCTCAATAGTTGTTTGAACCCCATCCTTTACGTCCTAATTAGTAAGAAGTTCCAAACTCGCTTTCGGGCCTCAGTTGCTGAGATACTAAAGCACACACTGCGGGAAGTCAGCTGTTCTAGTACAGTGAGTGAACAGCTCAGGAACTCTGAGACCAAGAACCTCTGTCTCCTGGAAACAGCTCAGTGAGTGGTTACTCTTCCACAAATCAGTACAAAGCTTTTGTGTGGGTTCCCTGACAAATGCTTTCAGATTATTTGGTTCCAAGGTATAGAACTAACAGTATCTTTTTGTTATTATTTTTAGTCAATTTATTGGCATTACATTTTTGCGTGGGTATAAAACTTAGGAAAGATCTTCATTTTTCAGCCTGCGACTTTAATTATGTCATTTTTGCTACTTATACCATACTGTTGACACAGTATCAGCTATTTTTTTTTAATCTTAGTAATTTGGAAGTCCTAAATCTTCATATTAAATATATGCTTCACTCATTTCAAAAATGTTAAAATATGTGCTTAAGCTCACTTTAATTTTGCACAAGTAACCTATTAGACATATTTTAAAAATACAGCATGTACTTAATTTCTTTATTTTTTGAAATCTATGTATATACATTTATAAATTAAAGTAATAGTTGGTTATAGTAGTTTAAAACATTGTGAACTATGAATGCTTAGTGAAGTGTCTCAAAATCTAGTTGCTTAAAATCACAATTTATTATTATTATTATATCTCATAATTCTGAGTCAGAAATTCAAATAAAGCACAGCAAGATGGTTCATGTCTCCACTTCACACGGTCTGGAGCTTCAGCTGGGCTGGGGGGACCCCAGTGGCTGAGGTTGGGAACAGCTTGTCTCCTCTGCCTTACTGTCTTTTCTTCCCTTCCTCTCTTCTCCTTTTTCTTCACAGCTCTTCCAGCATGGTACCTTGGGGTAGTCAGCCTTCTTATATGGCACAGTTTAGGGCTCTAAGAAACCAAGGTGGACATCTAGTCCTCTTAAAGGCTATGTCTGACCCTTGACACAGTATCACATCCACTATACTCTCTTGGTCAAAGTAGTCACCAGGCCGGTTCAGGTTCAAGGGGAGGTGACATAGACCCCACCTGTCAATGGGGATATGCTCCTATCCTTAATCCCTCATGTTATCAGTATAATTAACATTTTTGGAAAACTCTGGGTATATGCAAGTATGTATAAGATGGCTGTAAACATAAAACATTGACATCTAGATAGTAGACACGCCAGCCCAATCTCAGAATGATTTCAGAAACAGAAAAGCATGTGGGACAGTGATATATTTCTACCTTTTATTCCTATAGCTGTATTGAAGTAGGCATCAGTACAAGACCAATAAAGTATGCCTTTAAGTCAGTGACCTCTTCGTGGTACAAATCCCATTGCATTTTAGACTGTAATGGTATTTTGCCTTCTATCCATTTATTCCTTAAGCAAACAGTTGAGCGTCTAAGGGGTATACAGACGCATGTGGTGCTTAACAGTTTAGAAAGTCTAGAGATTAAGCCTGCATGAAAACAATGCTAGAACAAAGTAGACGGTGGTAAGTGTCATAAGACAGCCAGAAAAATTGTAGATTGTTCAGAGAGGAAAGAAGACAGCACCCAGTTTAGAAGTGAATAAACATTGGGGTTTCTTGATTTTGGGGTTTCTTAGGGATCCTGATCCTGTCCCTTGTCTCTGCTGGTATCCTTGTCGCTTACGAACACAAACTCTGCTACTCACTGCAATTTGTAAAAGCATTCAATTTTCTGTAATCTCTTGACTTTACTTTGAAAATTGGGAGATGTATTATTTCTTGAATCAGAATCCTTTTTTATTTCATTTCTCAGCTTTTGGAAATACTAATCTCAGATCGTTATTAGCTCTATTCTTTACTGTTAGCCCACAAAACAATCAGATCTGGTTTTGTAAATTATTCTCCAAAAATGTGTGGGATAGCTCAGCATATCCCAAACTTCTGCCATTCCCACATTTTGTGGTTTCTGCCATACCCAGTATGGAGGGAAGGCAGGGAGAAAGGGGCTCATTGTCAGTGTGTGCCCCCTCTACCACTAGGGTTTAAGATATTCCACTTGCCCTCAAGCGAAAGGCCTTGATTTCCCAGGAACAGGCGGAAAGCTGGAGGATCGAAGACAAAGAGAACTCCATAGGCTCATCCTTAGTTTGAGCAAATGGAGAGATTCTCAAGGCTGCTGGAGAAAGAGGAAGGCTGAGAAGCAGGAAGGGGATTAAGCAACCGAGAGCAGAAGGGAATTAGGGAGCAGGTGATGTTACTACCTGGTAAGCAGGAGCTTTCCAAGGGCCTATAAAAATACTTGAGATCTCTGGGTGCCTGGGTGGCTCAGTTGGCTAAGTGTCCAAGTCTTGGTTTAGGCTCAGGTCAAGATCTCCCAGTTTGTGGGTTTGAGCCCTGCATTAGGCTTTGTGCTGTCAGTGCAAGGCCTGCTTGGGATTTCTCTCTCTCTCTCTGTCCCTCCCTCTCTCTCTCAATAAATAAAAAACTTTTTAAAAAGTTGAGATCTTAAAAAATATTATTGGCTCTAGAATACAAAAAGAGAAACTTGAAAAGTCAAAAATAATAAATGCTTAATTACACATCTATAAAATACACCTTTATGGGGCACCTGGGTGGCTCAGTCGGTTAAGCATCCAACTTCAGCTCAGGTCATGATCTCACGGTTCGTGGGTTCGAGCCCCACGTCGGGCTCTGTGCTGACAGCTAGCTCAGAGCCTGGAGCCTGCTTTAGATTCTGTGTCTCCCTCTCTCTCTGACCCTCCCCTGCTCACACTGTCTCTCTCTCTCTCAGAAATAAATAAAACATTAAAAAATTTTTTAATAAAAAATACACCTTTATATCAAATAAAATATTTCATAATTATATAAAAACATATTTAATATGGGATTTCAATATGTTTCAGTGTTTGATATGAAGAGTAGAGCTTCCAAAAAAGAAACATGCTTTAAAGAGGGTCTCAAAGTTCTTAGAAGGACACTGAATTCATTTGAGAATCAAATGAAAGTTTTGGGTTCTTTCCCTAGAACACGCTTTTAAAAAAAAAAAAAAGTAATCTCGGGGCACCTGAGTGGCTCAGTCAGTTAAATGGCTGACTTTGGCTCAGGTCGTGATCTCACAATTGTGAGCTCTGCCTCAGGCTCTGCTGACAGCTCAGAGCATGGAGCCTGCTTTGGATTCCTTGCCTCCCTCTTTCTTTGCTTCTCCCCCACTCACACTCTGTCTCTCTCAAAAGTAAATCAACATTAAGAAAATTAAAAAAAAAAAAAAAATCTCTACACCCAGCATGGGGCTCGAACTCATGACCCCGCAATCAAGAGTTAAGTTGCATGTGAGACTGAGCTAGCCAGGAGTCCTTCCCTAGAAACATGCTTTTAAAATATCAGTGTTCTTAGATCCCAGACTAAAAACTCTAGTTTTAGTAGCTTTAATAATCACTGATAGTGGGGATGTGACAGGAATCTGCTAATGGGGAGTAGCAACCAGGACAAGTACTTCCCAGCAGAACAGGAGTTAATTTTTTATTCTCAGTTTGAGGGAAGATCCAAGAAGTAGCATTGGGCCTGGGCCTGGGGACTCCAGGCCTCCTCCCCTAACAGTTAGAATCTCATTAGTGGGGCTTTCCAGGGGTCTAATGATTCGGAGCAGGGCTGAGTGACTAAAAGGACAGAGGCTGGAGGAAAGGACAGACACTGGTGCAATTAGGGAAGGAAGGGAGGGAGGGAGCTCAGGCCTCGTTGGCAGGACAGTAAATAATCCAGGCTCTCGGGGACTGAGGCAGAGACCCAATGAGACAGACCTGCCTCTTCAATGGAAAGAAGCTCTTGGAAGAGGGCAAGTCCCAGGGCTTATCTGGATTTGAAGTCAGGCTCGCTGTGTGACCTTGTGGCTAAATTAATTCAAATTTCTAGACCTGTTTCTCCCATCTTAAAATGGAGATGATAGTAGTACCTGCTACATAGGGTTGCTGTGGAAATTAAATGAGTTGATGCAGGCAAAGCACTTAGAAGGGTACTCAGCTCTATAAATAACTTGATCAATATTAGCTGGCATTAATCACTGCAGCTCTTGGCACCTTCTGACATAGTAACTGCTTAGTAAACATTAGATCGCTTCCTCTTGGATGAACACAAAAATCTCACAGGAAGCATAAGGGAGCTACACAGAGAATTCAAAAACAAGACAGTATATAAGTTCTATAAAAGTCTTTGTGCCCAGAGGCTGCAAGGGTCAAAAGCAGAATAAAAGATTTCTTGGAAGAGGAATTTGAAGTGCACCTTGAAGAATGACTACAATTTTAAAAAGTGCCAATGAGAAAAGAGGCTTGTTCAGGTAGATGACACATTAAGGGCAAATGTACAAAGGCTGGAAAACAGGCTGTGATCAGAAAAAAGAGAAGAGTCCCATTTTGTAGGGATGAAAGGAGGATAGAAGCTTCACAAGTTGATGTCAGGCTTGGACTCCATCTTACATATGGGCACTGCTTTGGGGGATGAATTTGAGAAGTCCGTGGACATTTTCCTTTGATTTTTACTTACTGAAAGTTATGCAGGCCAGTGGCATTCCAAACAACAGATGGTCATTTGGGACATTTCTTGAATGCAACTATTATCATCCATACAGAGCATGTAATGAGAGAATGTGTTTAGCAGTCTCAATATCCATTTTAAATTTACCCTTATGTGATTTTATCTTCTCACTCTGCTTAATTGAAGATAGGCAGCAAGGGTCACACCGATGAAAGAGGATTAAATTGTCTAAAAGCAGAGATGAAGAACATTTTTCATTCTATTTCCAACACATTACCTGGCCAAGACGTGGGTTTCAGTTCCTCTCTCACTAGGTGAATCATTAGACAAGTCATCTCTCAGAATTCAGTTTTCTCATCTATAAATGGTAATAACAGTGTCTGCTTTGTTTATCTCATGGGCTTGCAATGGGGTTCAAAATGGACAATGTATATGAGGCATGTTATTTTTTTACTTTTTTACTTGAAGGACAAAAAATTGCCATTGCCAAATTGTATTTCTTTGGGGGAAAAGTACACCTCTATCCCCAAACACAACATTTTTGGTATTTGTTATTTGTCCACAGCCTGTCTTTTCCTGATACGGAAAAAACTACAGCATTTTTCAATGTTGCTATATAGTCTCTGTTACTTTTTAATTATATCGTTTATAAAGTATTTCATTGATTATATATGCCGTAAGTTACCCGTTTTCACTTACGTTAGGATTTTAACGGTCCTTTAATTCACATGCTTCCATCCACACCCTCTCCGGGTCAGAGCTGTCTGCCTTTGCCATTCTGGCTTGGAAGCCTTCGAGGTCCTGCCCCCCATGGCCCTCACGGGAGCCTGACTGACTGAATGTACAACCTGGCCCCACCCCATCTGATACAACACAGATACTGCAAAACGCAGCCAGATTGATCCAGTTGCCTTTCAAATGTGTCTCCTATTCCTGCCTTGATCATCATTCTGCCTTTTACCCCCTCCTGGAATATTCATGTGTTCTTTGTGTTTTTCATTTTTTTACAAATTGCTGATCAAAGTCCATCCAGCTCAAGTCCCAACTTCTCCAAAAAACTTTCTCCAAGGGGCGCCTGGGTGGCTCAGTTGGTTGGGCGAGCCACTTTGACTCAGGTCGTGATCTCATGGTTCATGGGTTCGAGCCCCATTTCGGGCTCTGTGCTGAGAGCTAGCTCAGAGCCTGAAGCTGTTTCGGATTCTGTGTCTCCCTCTCTCTCTGACCCTCCCCTGCCCATGCTGTCTCTCTCTCTCTCTCAAAAATAAATAAAACATTAAAAAAAAAAAAAACTTTCTTCAAGTTCTAGCCTTCTTGAAGCCTCTGAACTTTTGGATTACTTGCTTAATCACAAAATGACTAATTTTTAACAATTTTATGTGCTTGAGACAACTCCCTATTGTAGTTTTCTTAACTCTTCTTTTGTATTTTTATAGCATCTAACATGATACTGAATGAATCATTTTTAATTCCCACACTGTTCCCAGTCTTGTGCTAAGGATGCCAAACATGAAAAATAAGTATGCTCTGAGTTACTGTAATCACTTACAGGGCATCAAAGGAAAAAAAAAAAAAAAAAAGGT
>NW_027530981.1:106210-170568 GCF_008692635.1 Crocuta crocuta
AAAAAAAGGTGGCCTCTTTTATCTTATTTCTCCAAAGCCAGAAACAAGCAAACAAAAAAAATCTCTCGTTTTCCTATGTATA
Source organism: Crocuta crocuta (assembly GCF_008692635.1). Classification (NCBI taxonomy): domain Eukaryota; kingdom Metazoa; phylum Chordata; class Mammalia; order Carnivora; family Hyaenidae; genus Crocuta; species Crocuta crocuta. The sequence continues at coordinate 106,293 of NW_027530981.1, forward strand.
CATATGCTTTCTGAGCCCACTGGTTCAAAAACAGGTCATTCAGTACAGTGGCTCACATGAAATGTGAGCATTGCTTATACCAGCAGAAAACGGAAAGCAATCGAAAGCTCCAATAAACAGACTGGCTAAATAAGCTATGAGACAAAGGGTTATATAACTGCTAGAAAATGAGGAAGCTTTATACGTACTGATACAGAATATTGAAGATACAATTTACAAGACATCCAAGTCTATTTCTGTGGACAAAGTAAAAGGCTCAGAACACTTTGTTATTGTAATGCTACAATTACTCTGTGCGTATGCTTACATTAGTTCTGGGAAGATCTAAGAACTTGTTGACATTGACCGGTTGCTTTTACGGAGGTAAACAGGAGGCCTGGGGTTGGGGGGTAGGGAGACAGCCTTCACTGTATAACCTCTTGATTTTTGAACTATGCTACTGTATCATCTATTTCTTAAAATATAAAATTAAGATACCACTAAAAATATTTGAGGCTGTGAAGATTTTTAGTCATGTTTCATCATTTATCATTTTAAGAGTTACGAGACAGCTGTGGTTTGACATTTCTAAATTTAACTCCTTTTACTTTTAACCCAATTTTTAATCATTAGTTTTTATCAATATTTTGCATTTTGGCTGAGCTCAATCCCTTTAACATACCAATGACTGTGAATGATTTGCAGCTACTTTTCACTAGTTGCTACATCTCGATCTTTCCATAGCAACATTTCCATAATCCCCAGGCTCTGGTTCTCCAGAAAACGAAGTGCACCGCCCTCTGCTGGCTCTCGGGACACTGACAAGTGCGAAATTTCTCAGGATGGTGGTGCATTGTGAAGGTGGTAGTCATCAATACATCAAAGTACTGATGAAATACACTTTCTTTCGAATTTAAACAATTTCCCACATGTAAAGTGATCTCCCATATAAAGAAAATCAAATTGAGAGGAAAATCAATTGGCAATTGTCCCAAATGTGCCAAATTGCCAGTTACACTGTCTGGTTTAGCTAGGAAAATTCTGACCTCAAGTCATTTCATCTCTGGTCTATGGGCGCCACAAAATTAAGACTTCCAGATGTCAGTAATTCCTAAACTCTTTCATAAAGACTACTGTAAACAAACAAAAAAGGCAAATGTTACATAAATTCCAAACTATGATGCAGCTGCTTCTAGTATTTGGCAATGCTTGACTTAGAGGTACTGCCTTCACCTCCGTGCTTACCTCCAGCATGACGTCAGTTATCAAAGTCCCCTCACCCAATAGGTTCTCAGTTTTCCAAATCCAAGTAAAATGTGCCACCTGGTCCCCACCTCTGCACCCAGGCTGGGCTTGTGAACCACAGCCTGAGAATTAGTTACCTAATGCCCTTCCCAAGACAGAATGCTACTCAATAATCATATTGCCAAAAACACTTACAAGCTCTCCCTTAACAGTAAATGAGGTGTTATTTTCAGCTTGCAACATCTGCCTTGACAAATGTTTGTAATTTGTCACAAATTTTGGGAACCCTTTATTTTTCTCCTCTGGGTTAGGTGTCCTTGAGTAACAAAGCACACCCCATCTCGTATTATATTTGCTCTCAAGCGGAATTTGTTAACTGTATGAAGTTTCAGTCTCAAGTAACCCCCAACTTGAAGATCCTAGGTGACAACAAATTACAGTAAAACCTTGGGCCACAAGTAATTCGTTCTGCAAGAGGAGCAAACATTTCTCATGAATTAAAAACATTTTTTATTAATGTTTATTTTTGAGAGAAAGAGAGAGAGGGAGAGAGAACCCAAAGCAGGCCCCAGGCTCTGAGCTGTCAGCACAGAGCCCGATGTGGGGCTCGAACCCACAGATCGTGAGCTGAAGTTGGATGCTTAACCAACTGAGCCACCCAGGTGCCCCTGCAGGTCTCATAAATTTTAATTTGATAAACAAGCAAGGCCTTGCAATACCAGTGGTACATGATACCTAATGCCAAATTAAAACTGAGCCAATGATTCTCCTCTTTCTTGCCGCGGGAATTGTGGGTGATTGTCTCACATGCTCATATGCCAGTCTCAGGCTGCGGTGTTTGGCAGAAGTCCATGATTTTCCAGAATGTTGGAATGTGCCCATAACCAGCACTAGTGTATTTTTTTTTTTTAATCACTTCAAAGCACCTTTGGACAGTCTTTTGTTTTTCCATACAACAGTAAACTTAGGAATGCCTTGCTTCATTCTAGGTCAGGCTGCCTGCACATATAGACCTTTTCCTCTGCTGCTTTATTGCCAGTTACACTAAATACAGTATATGACAAGAGTTAATGCTGTACTATAGTCGTGGCACCTGGATGGCTCAGTGGGTTAAGCATCTGACTCTTGATTTCAGCTCAGGCCATGATCTCCTAGTTCGTGAGTTCAAGTCCCCCACTGGGCTCCATGCTAACAGTCGGGAACCTGCTTGGGATTCTCCCTCTACTCCATTCAAAATAAAAAAATAAAATACCGTTGTCAACATTCATTAGCGATAGATAGTGAAAGTCGTCCTATATAATAGCCCTCTTCTCTCATCTCCTTCACACCAGTCATGAGTTTTCAAAGGTTAAGTGCAGGTTTATTTTTCTTCAGATTTTGTACTTTTATTAGTTTTGTAAACATTTTCACATGAATATTTTTGGGTTGACAAATCATCTGAGTTTCCAGTACTTCTTATGGGGAAATTCGCTTTGATACACAAGCACTTTGGGTCATAAGCATGTTTCCAGAACGAATTATGCTCACAAACCAAGGTTTTACTATACTTCCAGTCATTTAAGTCATTGGTCCATCTCAACACTTAATTTCCTTTTCCCCAATGTTTCATTAAGTATTCCAGCAAACATTAAGATACTCCCAACATCCTCACTGAGCAAAACCAGCCTAGGTATTAACTTTGTTAACTCCCTGCAAAAAAACCCAAGGACTGAACCATTATAAACCTGCAAGGGTAAAAATCTAGTCAAAAATTTATCACTTTCTGTTTTAGAGAGAGCACCTGCACACATGCCCAAGCAGGGCAAAGCAGCAGAAAATCTTTATTCATGTTTATTTTTGAGAGAGAGCACATGTAAGCAGGCAAGGCGCAGAAAGAGGAAGGCAGAGGATCCAAAGGAGGTTCTATACGGAGAGCAGAGAGCCCTATGTGGGGCTCGGGAACATGAGTTCATGACCTGAACTGAAGTCAAACACTTAACCAAAGTGAGCCACCCAGAGAATCTTAAGCAGGCTCCGTGCTCAAACCCACAACCTTGGGATCACAACCTGAGCTGAAAAAGTTGGGCACTCACCCAACTAAGCCACCCAGGGACCCCTAGTCAAATTTATTTTTTTATTTCTGAGAGAGAGAGGCAGCGTGAGCAAGGGAGCATCAGAGAGAGAGGGAGACACAGAATCAAAAACAGGCTCCGGGCTCTGAGCTAGTTGTCAGCACAGAGCCCGATGCGGGGCTCAAACCCACAAACTGTGAGATCATGANATAAGAGCAGCTGCAGACCAGTAGCTGTGGAAGTTTTATGAAGAGCCTCTTACATGTGCTCTAAAATACCGACCTATTCAACAAACGTGGAGGAAATTACTTTGGAGATCAAGCTTCAAATAAAATCACTCATATTATGAAATTAAAGCAGCACAAACTATGAAATGACCTACTTTTGGCTTTCTTGGACTCATACTGTGCCAGGCGTTCCTCTCTGAGTCGCTTTGCTTCTTCACTTTCCTGTAAAGAAGAATTAAATATATTTCACAAAGTTGGTTGCTCCTCAGCTTAAAAGCTAGGGACCATCACAACAAAGACCAGTCTCATCAGAAAAAAGCAAATCCATCACTAGCTCAGCCGAAAGATGGTGATTTGGTTTTATTCATCACATAAGCAGTGAGACTTTTTAAAAGTCAGGTAACAAAGTGGTGAAACCAGAATTCAAATCCAGGCAATTTCATCAGAGCCTATGATTAAGCTCACCAAGACACATGTTAATAATTTATGTCATACCTCCTCGTCATCAGATCCAAAAAGATCGATGTCATCATCATCTTTACTATCTGCAGCTCCACTTCCCGTGGTATCTTCCACATTAGCAGGGCCATACTTGCCCAAAGCTTTCTTCACTCCTGGGAGGCTTGGGGGAAAAAAAAAATTTACGTTCAACCACGATTAGGTCGGTATGACGTTCGTTTTCAGGCAAAACACCAGAACTTGTTTCCATCCCTATTTATCAATAGACCCCTTTTGCACCAAGAATTTACCCCTAACCATTCCCAGGTAAATATTTTTGTACGTTTTAACTCCTCACCCAACAGACATTAGTAGCATGTGAGACGTTATTACATTCAATACTCACTATGATTTACTCTTTCAGTACGAATATTTGAGATCTCATTAAGTATGCTCACTTCCATTCTTAGTGAACTGGAGTCCACTTCCCCAAACTTCCACCCTTGTTGGCAGTTTCAGAAGAATGGCCAAGTACTCAATCAATGAGCCACCCTCTCTCTCACCCCAGAGGGGGGCCCCCCAGGTCGGGCTCGAGGCACACTGTCTGGGCAGTGTGGGGAAAAGTTGAATGGCTGTTGTCCATGTTCTACCTGTTCTGTGAAAAAACGGAGGGCTTCAGTCTCTTGGCCTTCTCAAGTCACAAAGATATTTAGCTCACGACATCCCAACCAAACTAGTCTGGGTCCAATTCTGTCACGTGGAAATCCTGAGTCCAAGCTTAGAAAGCATTCTGCTCTTCAGATAAATACAAAGATAAGCTTACCTGGCCTTTTCCTTTTCGTAAGACTTGATGTGATTGTACCAACGTAGGGCATGATACAAGTCGGCAGGTGGGGGGCCAGAGACTGCTTCAAATACTGCCACATCCGCTTGGGACGGCACGTACCTGCCGAGAACACAAAAATAATTACACACGCCTGTAAAAGAAAACCACAAACGCTGGGAAATCAATGACAAACTCCACTCCCGTCAAACCCGTATTGCTGGGAACTGGCCCACTTGCTACCAGACAACCTGAGCTGACTCAGTAAACTCCTTAAGCTCAAGGACCACGTGCTTGGTCCTGCGCCCTATCCTGAGAGGTCCCTGCTTACTTTGTGGACCTCGGACTGTAACCTCTGACCGAGACCTACAGGCTCACATTCACTAACCGAGTAAAGATGAGGAACAACCCGACCGAATCCCGCCAGGGGAAAGAAAGCACAGGTTTAACCCTTCACCCTTGCAGTCCCGCTGCCTTTCCCCTGGCGGCGGCAGAGGCCGCGCCACGTGGCCGGACCGCGGGTGCCGGGCCCCAGCCCGTCCTCACCCCTCGATGTAGCTCTTGTCCGCCAGGTAGTCGTTGAGCACCTGCAGGCCGGCGGGGGTTTTCAGGTCTCCAAAGCCCATGGCGTGGGCTGATCCGGAAACCGGGCAGCAGCGGAGGAAAACACGAGCGCAAGGTACACGTCCCTTGCGCTCTGAGGAAAAAGGGGCCGCGAAAGGCCGGAAAATGCCTTATATAGAGACGTAGGCGTTTCCCTCTGCCGCACGGGGCCGAAGGTTAAAGGTCAAAGTACGTTAATATCTTCATTCCTCAATGTAAAGCTCGGTGGCTCTGAATTGAACAGCCCACAAATTATTCGCTGGCCTTTGTGTTTAGAAACAAGTTAATACAAAAGGACGTTTCTTAAATTAGTACAGCCACGGCCCCGGAAGACTAAAGGAACCGCCCCTTGAGGCGCCGGAGATGACCGAAGACGCTCGGCCTCAGGCGCCTGACTACTTCCGGCGGAACTGCAGTTCCAAACTGTATCCCCTCCACCTCCCGCCCCTTCGAAACTGCTCGCCCTTCGCCCCGCCTCTTGGCCAGCTGACGGAAATTGCCGAACTCAAGCCGAGCGGGAGACTGTCGAATCTGGGGTTTCTAGTCCCTCCTGGCTTCCCGTTCTCCGGGCCCGGCGGGCGAGGTTAGCCGAGGCCGCCATATTGAATAAGCAATCCGGTCTCTTTGAGGGGGTTGGTGCGGTGCAGACAGTTCCGCAGAGCGGCTTCGGCGGCTCCAGGGGGAAGGTGAGGTCGTGTTTGGGTGAGAAGGCTGAGGTGCCTTTTGCCATAGGAGTTGATTTCTTGACGAGACTGTTTCCTTTGGCCCAGGCGACTCATTCTACTCTTGTCCTTGACTGGGCGCCGTGTCCCACCCCGCCTCCGGAACCCCCGAGAGCCGGCAGGTGAGGGCTGGTAGCCCTGGTCTCTGGTCTTTTGGAGCGTAAAGCAGGTGGAGGAGTAGGAGGCACGGGGAGCGCTGGTCCGGAGGCAGGCTTCTGGGTGACCTTCAGTCTGCAAGGGAAACGCAGGTCATTGCCCTTTGTGGAGCCGCGGCCGTTTTGTTCTCCGGGAGAGGACCTATGTAAAGTGACTTGGGCCTGTGCAGTGAGCCTTGTCCCCACCAGGTTATCCCATACTTGGGACAGTACCTTGTTTGGCCGCTATTGCCTTAGCAACCATCCACTCCTCGGGGGTGGGTTTAGTTGATTTCGCTTTTGTGCATTGAGTGCGGGGGACGGGGGGTAACATTTTTCATTCCTTTCACTGGCGGAGAAACTGAAGAAAATGATATTTAAAAACTTCGCCCAAGGTCGCATTGCGAATAACATAGCTACGTTGCTTAAAAGTTCTTGGGATCTAATGCATGTACCGGGAGACCGTGGATGCGCCGCAGCTCTGCTCGAGGACGAGTGGAGGGCATTGCAAATGTAACGTGAATGAACTGTGTCTGATGAATAAACGTCAAGTTACTTCTTTACGGAATGTTCTTTTTTCCCACCGAATTGCGTGTGCATCTTAAGCAGGGTGTTGTTATAAGGCTGTCAGAGCACCTGCACTTTTTTAAATTCCAGCAAAGTAGAAGTTAAGTTTCGGCCAGAGATTAGAAATAGAATTCATTTAGCAAATAGTTATTGGACATCTACTATAAACTAGAACCGAATCCACGACGAATAAAATGGGTGATATGACTATGGAGTAGTTAGGAAATTTAAGATAGGCCGATCAAGGAAACTCTCCTTGAAGAATGGTTTTTAAGCCCGAATTTGAAGGACAAGGAGAGGCCAGAAGGATCTGAAAGAATAGCATTTCAGTCTGAGGCCACAGCCTGTGGGAAGAGGGGAGAGAGAAGCTGTAGGAACAGTGTAGAAACCAGGAGACCTCTTGGGGGGGCTTTTATAATAGTCCAGGCAAGATGATGGTGGCTTCCAATAGAGTGGTGCCTTGGAGCGAGAGAGGTGCATGGATGCAGGATATGTGGTGGGGAACACATCGAATTGTTCCTGTACTAAAAGATGTCCGGTCTAGTTTTAGAAATGATTGGGATGATCAGCATTTTCCCATTTAGAGGCGATTATCTCCATTCCTACGTGATAAATACACGTAAAGTACACGTATAGATAATAGATAAATATGCGTAAAGTACATATTAAAGTTTGGTGAAACTGTGTCTCATTGGGGTTATGCACTATTCCATTCCATGGTGGGTTTTCAGGAGACAACCTATTTCTGGTTGATTTCCTAGCTAAAGCGGGCAATGGTTTTGTATTGAAGACAAAATAATAGTAAGAAAGTGTTGATATTGTGTGAAATATTTATTATTGATTTTCAGTCTGTCATTACTCTTAATTCAGCAACTTCAGATTTACCTTTATATATCAGTAGATCTTAATGAAACAGATGCTACTCATTTTGGAACTTGATAAGATTATTTGATGGTTATTTTTTCAAGGGCTAGGTCTTCAGAAAAGGGAAATGACCAAATTGCACCATTCCTCTTCAAGAAGCTTAAAGTTTAGGTACTAAAATCAATTACCAAACCTACAGTTTAGTAGATGGAATAATAAAGCTATATACACAATGTGTGTGTATGGTACAGAGAGGGAGTACCAAGGAAGAGGACTTTGAAACTGATCTTCAGTGGCTTTCTGCCTATGTTGAATTTAGCTCTGATTGACATTTATTGAACTCCTACTAATAACACATAGATAGCCTAGCAAGTATTGTTTTCTTCCTGATCTGTATACATTAAGCAGAAACTCTGATTTACCAAAAATCACTCACTGGTATGTGGTAGCCTTCATGTCTGCAAATTCAGTGTCACAAGTTCTGAATTAATGAATTTTGTGAATTAACTGAAGTCTGAATTACAAAATTTCTGTTATTCCTCTTCTGTAATAAGTATGTGAAACTTTATGCTTAAAACTCAAGTATACATACTATCTTCCACTCTGTTTACTTTTGAAAGTCATTATGTTGATGCATTCTTTTTTTTTTTTTTAAGCTTATTTGAGAGTGCTTGGGGGCGAGGGGGTGAGATTGAGAGAGAATCTCAAGCAGGCTCCATGCTGTCAGTGCAAAGCCCCAGGTAGGGCTGGATCCCACAAACCATGAGATCATGACCTGAGTGGAAATCCGGAGTCGTTTGCTCAACCAACTGAGCCACCCAGGTGCCCCTACGTTGATGCATTCTGATCACGTAATTTTCCATTTTTAGAGGTTCCAAGTGAAAAATTATTCTTTTAATTATTTTTTAATGTTTATTTACTTTTGATAGAGACAGAGTGGGAGCTGAGGCGGGGTGGGGGGGAGGTTGCAGAGAGAGAGGGAGACACAGAATCCAAAGCAGGCTCTAGGCTCCAAGCTATCAGCACAGAGCCCGATGTAGGTCTTNAGCCCTTTATGATCAAGTGGATGGAAGTTTCTGTTTAATGTATGTATATGTTTAATTGATGTTATTTATATAATTTATATAATTCACTCCCATTTCTTTCAGTAATTCAACAAACGTTTATTATGGGAGACTCCTGTGCACTGCAGGATGTTTAGTAGTACCCTGGCCTCTACTCCCTAGATACCAGTAGCTTTCTGCCAGCTGTGACAACAGTGTGTACAGATATTGCCAAATGTTACCTGGGAAGCAAAACTGTACCTGGTTGAGAACCACTATTTTATTTATTTGTTTTTAAAATTTTATTTATTTTGAGAGAAAGAGTGTGAGTGGGGGAGGAGCAGAGAGAAGGAAAGAGAATCTTTAAGTTTATTTTGAGAGAGCACGAGCAAAGGAGGGGCAGAGAGGGAGGGAGAGAGATTCCCAAGCAAGCCCCATGCTTGCGGAGCCCCACATGGGTCTCAAAGCCACAAACCATGAGGTCATGACCTGAGCCAAAACCAAGAGTCAGTTGCCCAACTGACTGAGCCACCCAGGCACCCTGAGAACCAATATTTTAGAGCTTACTGTGTATCAGCCTTGGAAATGGGCACTGACGATATAAACATACGAGAAGTTCATTAATACAGTGAGGGTAGAACAGACATATAATTGCAAATCTGTAAAATAATTGTACTACTCAGCACAGAAAATGACACTCTAGATACTTTAGAGGCTTCAACATCTGAGCTCGCTCAGAATCTCATGAACATTTAGTAGATAACTGCATAGAACATGAAATGTTAGAATGAGTATTGATATGAAATGAAAGCAGAAACGTAGGTATTTATTACATAGTATTAAGGATAAGCTCACTTATTCTTAAAATTTATATTACTATGTAGTAGTATTTTACGTTTGATCATTTGTTGATAGTTAAAAACAATAAAACTGCGGGGCGCCTGGATGGCTCAGTCGGTTAAGCGTCCGACTTTGGCTCAGGTCATGATCTTGCGGTTCGTGAGTTTGAGTCCCGCATTGGGCTCTGTGCTGACAGCTAGCTTACAGCCTGGAGCCTGTTTCAGATTCTGTATCTCCCTCTCTCTCTGACCCTCCCCTGCTCACACTGCCTCTCTCTCTCTCAGAAATAAATTAAAAAAAAAAAAACTGCCCTTTACATAAATTTGTATACTAGCTACTCCTCAGCTCCTTGACATTGTACAAGTTAGTTATTCTCTCTCAAACTGAGTATTCTCATCTCTAGAATTTGAGGAAAACTATCAGGACTTGTGAATGTTCGATGAAATAATGTATGTAAAGTGCTAGAAAACTTATGAACTATTACCAAAAATTTTGTAATTAGGGTTTTATTTTTTCATATAACGTAACTTTCTTCTTCTTCTTCTTCTTTTTTTTTTTTTTTAGCAGTATGTTAAGGATACCTCTAAAAACGGCCTTAATAGGCCTTTCTAAGTCTCATAAAGGATGTGGTGAGTATTTTTCTTTTTTTGCATTTGTGGGTACTATTTTTGCATTTACTATCTTTGTAAATTCATTGGTTTATGTGATGTTTCTTAAAAGACCCTAAACTCATAATTTGTTTTAAATAAATAGAAACAAATGACCCTAGTTGAATAGAATAATTTAAAAAATATACCTTTAAATAGTTTATAGAAGTTGTCATGGAATAAAAAGTAGTAGGAACTGTCTATCAGTGCCAAAATGGAAAAAGCTGTCCTGCTTTTGAAAAGTAGTATTTTGAACTACTTTGAGTGGCATTAAAAATTTCAACTTAAACTACCATTAAAAGTGGGCAGCCGTATTCTACCTTGGTATTCAGGACTGGAAAACCTTTTACTAATTCAGTAGTTTATAAGTTGGCATCTAGAGAAATAGAGGGGAATTGAATAAAATGAAAAATTTTAGGCTTGTAGGTTAGAGTTAATCCATCATCTTCTGCTATAATAAATCTAACTCTGTTAATTTATTTCTCATTTCCATATTTTTGATGGTCAGTTCGAACAACTACCACAGCAGCAAGCAACCTAATTGAGGTGTTTGTCGATGGTCAGTCTGTGATGGTGGAACCAGGAACTACCGTCCTCCAAGTAGGAATATGTTCTCATTCTTTACTTTTACATATGTTCTGTTTTCTTATATCAATTTATTTCTGTTATACTGTTTATTTACTTTTATAATTTTCCAGGTTCTTTGATAAATGTTCAGAAAAGAACTATAGACAGTAAAATTATATGAAAATAAGTTGGATTTAAAATCTTGGCGTTTCAAAGTGAGCCATCATTTATCTATTTCTGATTTTCCTAGTGAATTATGGTAGTTATTTTGTTTCACTTCTGCCTTCCAAGTAAATACCCATTAGAAATTTGAAGTTACCAAAAATAAATTATAAGTTAATATAGTTAAATTTGGGGAAAAGATAATCTTTGCTTGTTGTGAACTGCTTGATGCTTTTCATTTCATGTGATTTTTCTATTTTTAGTAATATTTTTAAGAATGTGTCCTACAAAGCAGGTAAATAAATGAAATGTGTTTCATTCTTGAATTCGTGCTCTAAATGTATAATTTCTCCAGATTCCTTGAGAACTAACAAAGTTGGTTTTGAAGAAGTAATACTTTCATTCTGTCTGCCAAGTTATCAAGACCTAAATGCTCTTTATTAATTTAGCAGTGATTTTTAGACTATCTGCCAGGCATAGACATGTAAACAATAAATATATAACAGAGTATATGTTCAAGGTACAGTGGAGAATATTTTTGCTAGATATGTAGGAAGTGATGGAGATGTTAGGGATATCTCCAGTGATCCCTGAGGAGATTTTTAAAGGTTAAGTGTTTATATTTGGGCAAAGAAGCTTTAGTTTGCTCTTGTTGGAACATAAGGTATATATAGTAGATGAGATAACAGGAAATCAAATTACTCTAATAAAGAGATTCAATAATGAAAGAAGAGATATGTGATGATACTAAAGAGCTTATAGTTGGACCTATCAACAGTTTTCATGGCAATTAAGTACTTGACATTGATTGTAGAGGATGTTGGTTTGGAGAATAATAACACTTGTGTGAAAGACAAGGGACGAGTATCTTGCGTTAGTAGAATGAAAATGAAAGGCCTAAAATAGTGGCAGTGGGAATGAAAATAAGAGGATAGATTCAGGGAGAGTGAATTGTAGATAGACAGGCCTTTAGGCACAATGAAGAACAGGAAAATTTTTGTGGTTTCTGGCTTTGTTAGCTTATTTGGAGATGTATCATAGGGGACAAAGAGATTGAATTTTAACTGTCCATAGAGCATATCCATGCACAGGACTATTTAAGTCTAAAACTTGGAGAAGTGGTAGACTGTCAGGGCTCCAGATGAGGGTTTGGGTATAATCATTTGGAATGCGAACTAGTATGAAGGTTGGGACAAGATCTTGCTTGTACTAGACCCACTGCATCTAGTACATGGGAAGTCCAAGTGTGAAACCGTAGGGACAGAATTTGAAGGGTGTCTTTGTGGACAGTGATTCAGAGTGAAAATGAAGAGTCAGACCTTTAGCACAATCTGAGGTTTGTTTATTCAGTTACTTCTACATAAGGTGTAGGCCTCTGCTGAGGCCTCAGATGAGGCTTCAGAGCAGATAGGAGCAGGAATCAAGAGCAAAAGAGGAGGGAAATCTCTTTAGAGAGGAAGAATGAATAAAGATATAGGTATTTATTGACAGGAGAAATAAGGCAGGTGGTTATAGCCTATTTTTTTTCCTTGCTGTTTTAGGCAAGACAAGGATGAGGTCAGATTATTCTAATGCAAGAATTTTTTACCTTGTCTTCTAGGCTTGTGAGAAGGTTGGCATGCAGATCCCTCGATTCTGTTATCATGAAAGATTGTCTGTTGCTGGAAATTGCAGGATGTGCCTTGTTGAAATTGAGAAAGCTCCTAAGGTACTTGATACCTAAAATTCCACACCATGCTGTAGAAGGTCGAAAACTTTAAATCTTGCAGCGAACTTAATTTAGAATCGTAGTGGAGAAACCTAGCCCTGTTTAATTGTATCTAAATTTATTATTTTGTGCAGTTGAGTCTGTTCATTTCAAAACTGGAAATACATTGATGAAAGTGTTTTATAAATGCAAGCACTATGTAATTATAACAGATTGAGAAATTAAAGGTGAGTTCTTACAGTGCCAGTATTTCCAAATCGCCGTGTGACAACTAGGATGTGGAATTGTCAGGCAGTACGCTGGAAGCGCTCACGTAGTGCCATTTTCACTAGAGAAAGGGATTGCAGTGGAAGAGATTCACTTTCTTTTTAATTTCATTTTGTCTTTTACAGTTTTAATTCAGTGTACCTGATAATCAGAACACAGTTATTTGTGTTCTGTTTCATAGTCTCTATATAAAGGTGCTTTGACTAGAAGAAAAGAATTCAGAAGTACAAGACTTATTTTTTACCAAGAGAAATGTAGCGTTAGATTATCGTATCGTGACTGTGAAAACTAAAAACATGAATCTTCAAAAATACCGTGCTTGTTTTTAAACATATAACTTTTTTTATAATTTATATCCAAGTTAGTTAGCACATGATGCAACAATGATTTCAGTAGACTCCTTAAGCCCCTTACCCATTTAGCCATCCCCCCTCCCACAATCCCTCCATCAACCTTCTCCTTCTTCTCTGTATTTAAGAGTCTCTTACGGTTTGTCCTCCTCCATGTTTTTATATTATTTTTGCTTCCCTTCCCTTATGTTCATCTGTTCTATATCTTAAAGTCCTCATATGAGTGAAGTCATGTGATAATTTGTCTTTCTCAGACTAATTTTGCCTAGCATAATACCTGCTAGTTCCGTCCATGTAGTTGCAAATGGCAAGATTTCATTCTTTTTGAATGCCGAGTAATACTCCATTGTATATATATACCACATCTTCTTTTATCCATTCTTCCATCGATGGACATCAAGTGTATAACTTAATGTTTTATATGTTGGATTGCTTATAATTACAATTAAATACAAATACTTAGACATTTTTCCATTGAAATTCCAGGTTGTGGCTGCTTGTGCCATGCCAGTAATGAAAGGTTGGAATATCCTGACAAACTCAGAGAAATCTAAGAAAGCAAGGTACTTGAATGTTATCTAGCATAGTGACTTTTCTTAGAGCAGAAAATTGCACATTTCAGTATTTAGACCATACCATAGATGAGAAATTCAGTAGCAAGTTCTGAAAAAGTTGGCATGTTTGACTTCCAGGAGCAGTAGAAGTAAGTACATGTTGAGGAGGTGAAGGCAGGTGTTTATGGATTTGAGCCTAGAATGGAATTAGCATTAAGGGACGCCTGGGTGGCTCAGTTGATTAAGTGTCTGACTCTTGGTTTCAGTTCCGGTTCATGGTCTCATAGTTCATGAGATTGAGCCCCATGTTGGGCTCTGCACTGACAGAGCAAGGGCCTGTTTGGGATTCTCCCTCTCTCTGCCCCTCCCCTGCTCATGCTCTTTCTCAAAATAAATAAATAAACTTAAAAACCTCTTATTTAGTAACTTGTTCAACTTGTGATGAATAAAGAGCCTGGGGCTTATTGAACTGAGATTATTTTATTAAAGTAATACTATTACTATATAGGCATTAATTGTATTCATTTTTGCTGTGCATTTGTGTGGGTGCTTTTTTTTTTTTTTAATTTACTGTTTATTTTTGAAAGAGAGACAGAGAAACAAAGCATGAGGTGGGGAGGGGCAGAGAGAGAAGGAGACATAGAATCTGAACCAGGCTCCAGGTTCTGAGCTGTCAGCACAGAGCTTAACACAGGTCTCCAGCCCACAGACTGTGAGATCATGACCTAAGCCGAAGTCAGACACCTGATCGACTAAGCCAGCCAGGTACCCTGTTTTGTTTTGAATTAATGTTTTCTGAAGATCATTGAGCAACTTTGGGTAATTTTGTGTTTTTAAAAGTCATAAGTTTCTAGATTCTTTAATGATATTTTATTCCTGGACTTCTGTAAGCATTTTTTAGACTATGTGTCTAATACTAGAATGATGGTTGCATTGGCATTTCTGTAATAAAAGTAGAATTAATACCATATGAAAAGATACATCTCTGAAGGTTAGATAGCTTAAATCTAAGCTATTTCGAGTGCCAAGAATTTATATCATTTTATATATTACAACTTTTCATACAGAGAAGGTGTGATGGAGTTCTTGTTAGCAAATCACCCACTGGACTGTCCTATTTGTGACCAGGGAGGTGAATGTGATCTGCAGGTATGTTGTCTGACTTCATAAATCTTTTTGATTGTCTCAGGATTTAATTTCGTTAGCAGCATTGGAATAACTCTCTCCTAATCTACTTAAGGACCAGTCCATGATGTTTGGAAGTGATAGGAGCAGGTTTTTAGAGGGGAAACGTGCTGTGGAGGACAAGAACATTGGGCCATTGGTAAAGACTATCATGACTAGATGTATACAGTGTACTCGCTGCATCAGGTAATGTTTTTCTTTCTCTCTTCTGGAATATCGCTCACATACTTAATAGTCACAACATTTGGTAGAATAATAATACTAGGAAAAAAAGGCAACTTTTTCTGGTGGGAGAAGAGGGATGTTTTTAATGTTTTCTGCATAAGCCAATAAAATGAATTGTTCACTTTCAGTGAATATAACTTCTGTGGAATTTACAAATAAAAAGCTACAAGCATTAACTCCCTGATAACTCGCTGAGCTATACCTATGATTTGTGCAGTTTGTGTTATGCTGTGATTAAATTACATGCAAATATTGAACAATTTTTTCTTCAAGGACTTTGCTCACCATTGAAAATAAACTCATGTCTTTTTAGTGTTTTGAAAATCATTATCTTGTGATCATAGGAAAGGAGATAATTTTGCTGGATTTGGCCATTTGATGGTACATTTTTATCTTGCAGGTTTGCAAGTGAGATTGCAGGAGTAGACGATTTGGGAACAACAGGCAGAGGAAATGATATGCAAGTTGGCACCTACGTTGAAAAGATGTTCATGTCTGAACTGTCTGGAAATATCATTGATATCTGCCCTGTAGGTGCCCTGACTTCGAAGCCCTATGCTTTTACTGCCCGCCCTTGGGAAACAAGGTATTCAAATTTTTGACATTTTGTTTTTTGTCCTTTAATTGGCTAGTATTCAAAAAAATTTTAAGATTTATTTTCTTCCTGTATTCTAGTGTTTTGGTCTGCTAACTTTTTATGTACTTGCTTTAAGTAAAACCCTCTTAATGGAAGGTAAGTAGATAGATTAAAGGATAGGATGACCTGTGCAAATTAATTATAGTTTTCTTGGAAAATAATTTCAAAGTATTTAACAACACAATTGTATTCACTTGTTCTTCAAAAGAGTAATATTGTCTTGATTTTTAAAAATGTATAGGCTCTTTTCATTCTGTATTATTTTCAAATATGTGGCTATATCATCCTTTATTTAATCAATTCCTATTATTATTTCATTTGTTTCTATATAGTTATAAATTTATGATAAAAATTGTTCTTCATAAGTTTTCTTGTATATCTCTTGATTCTTCTAAACCAGGAAATGGAGTAGGTAGTTGCAACAAGTTTGAGTGTTTTTAAGGTTCTGGAAAATTCATTAAATTGCCCTCACATTTTTAAACTTCCACCAGAATATGGGTATATCTCAAAATTCTGGGTTTTTTTTTTTTAATGTTTTATTTATTTCTGAGAGAGAGAAACAATGTGAGCAGGGGAGGGTCAGAGGAAGAGGGAGACAGAATCTGAAGCAGGCTCGAGGCTCTGAGCCGGCAGCACAGAGCCCGATGCGGGGCTTGAACCCTCGAACTGTGATCATGACCTGAGCCGAAGTTGGACGCTTAACCGACTCAGCCACCAACGCGCCCCAAAAATTCTGGGTTTTAAGCCATGTATTTATATATATATCAAAGGATTAGGGGGATGGAGCACAGAACATAGGTGAGATGTTCAAGTAGAGATTTTTCTCTTTTGCCTTCTGAGTCTCCCATAATGCAAGCAGAAAAGAAACTTCCATCTCCACGGCCTTCCTCAGCCTGGCAGAACCCCCGTCCAGGTGGTAGGAAGGGATGAGAACAGGCCCGAAGACACACCCCCACTGATCTCTTTGCTTCTTGCTTGAAGTTCAGTAGTTTTTCCCTCACATAAAAGCTTCTCATGATGGTGCTTGCCTTTGGTAGATTTCCAAAGTGCTGAATTGATCGTTTTTGTTAATTTTGTCCAGCTTTATTTTTTTTTTTTTGTGGGAAGAATTTGTCAGGCTTTTTAATTGGCCATACCCAAAAATCTTACCCTCTTGCTATTTATTTTGATAATCATAGTTGCCCATTTAGAGCCGTTACCATTAGCTTTTATATTCTTTAACAGTTCTTATTTTTATGTATTTGTTCTTTTAAAGTTTATTTTTGTGAGAGATAGAGCATACACATGCAAGCACAAGGGGGAGGAGCAGAGAGAGAGAGAGAGAGGGAGGGAATACCAGTCTTCACGCAGGTAGCCTGGAATAAGAAACGTTGTCAGTGGGGATCCCAGCATGGATCTCAAATTCACGAACCATGAGATCATGACCTCCATCAAAATCAAGAGTCAGACACTTAACTGAGGCACCCAGGTGCTCCTAGATAACAGTTTTTAAAGCTTATTTTTAAAGTAGGAATTTATGTGATATATTCAAATATGAGGGTATTTTTTTTTATTGCAGTTTCTCCGAGTCCCATTATTTTTAGAAATTCAGAAAGGAAAGCCATTGTAAAAATTTTTTGTTTTTGATAGACCAGTTATCAGAAACCTTGTCCTTATTGCCAAAATCAGTATAGTAAATATAGGTGTTTATTTTCTCAGAAAGACAGAATCCATTGATGTAATGGATGCAGTTGGAAGTAATATTGTGGTAAGCACAAGAACCGGAGAGGTGATGCGGATTTTGCCAAGGATGCATGAGGACATCAATGAAGAGTGGATCTCTGATAAAACCAGGTATGTTCTACATTGTTTTCCTTTACTGTTGCAATTGATTTAAACTAAATTTTATAGTAACTTTAATTTTAAGTGACTGTCTTTATTCTTATAAATCAGTTAATAAATATAGATTATTGTAAATCTGTACTGTTTGTATAGAGAATTGGACAAAACTAGCGTTAATAGTGGCTTTCCTATTAACTTTGACAGATACGTTTTTCCTCCCAGATAGAAAAATTGAAGGGAATTAAGATATTTAATCTATTCCAGTTTGTTCATTGGAGAAAAGCTAAATATAAGTTAGAGCTTGCACATCATAATTTTTAAAATATCTGGAGGTATTCAAGTTTTATAAAAATGATTTGGAAAAAAAATGATTAAACAATTGGCTTCTTTCACTGTCACATTTTTTTGTGTTATAATTTCAAGATTATTCAGGTAGCTGAAAACAAATCACAAGAACCCAAACTTTTTAGATGATGTTTTCATTTAGATGATGTTCATAAAATATTTATTAATTCATCTTTCAGAAGACCTGAAGTAATTATTTGTTTTCAGGTATTTATTCTATTTGACACTTTAACCAATACTGTATTTAAATAACATTTGTTTTAGATTGTCAACTTGAAAACTATAGTTGCCTCTAGCAAAATTTGATAAATGGTGTATTTTCTGTTACCTAGATTTGCTTATGATGGGCTAAAACGTCAAAGACTTACCGAGCCAATGGTCAGAAATGAAAAGGGGCTTTTAACCTATACTTCCTGGGAGGATGCACTCTCTCGTGTAGCTGGAATGGTAAAAAATTGAAATTTAGAATTAATAGTATTTGCAGTTTTCAAGGGACATCTTTATAACAAAGAGGGGGGATGTATGTGTCTTTGCTTCTTTTCTCTTACCAAGATTGCCTTCCATTTAACAAGCGTTTATTAAGAACCATATGCCAGAGGGCTTCGGGGTGGCTCAGTCTATTGGGCATCCAACTCTTGATTTTGGCTCAGGTCATGATCCCAGGGTTGTGGAACTGAGCCTCTCATCAAGCTCTGCACTGAATGTGGAGCCTGCTTAAGTTTATGTCTCTTTTCCCCTCTGCCTCTCTCCCCCCTACTTGTGTTCACTTGCTCTCTCTTCTCTAAATTGAAAAAACAGGGGCGCCTGGGTGGCTTAGTTGGTTAAGCATCCGACTTTGGCTCAGGTAATGCTCTCGCGGTTCATGAGTTCGAGCCCCACATCAGGCTCTGTGCTGACAACTGAGAGCCTGGAGCCTGCTTTGGATTCTGTGTCTCCCTGTCTCTCTGCCCTTCCCTTGCTCGCTCGCTCGGTCTCTTTCTCTCAAAAATAAATAAAACATTAAAATAAATATAATAATAAAATTAAAAAACAAACAACCCAACAAAATAGAAAAAAGAACCAAATGCCAGATATGCTGGAAATAGGGCTATAGAGACTGCTAACATATTGTCCCTACTTCCCTCAATTTTGTAGTAGGAAAAGTGCATAGTCAGTCAGGTAACATGTGCTGCTATCGGTAGTTGTGCAGGAAATCGTGGATGAGAGAGCCTATGGGAGGGGTGCCTAACCACCACTAGTATACTAAGGATGCCTTCCTACATAAGGTGACTTAGGCAAAATCTAAGAATGAATGCAAACTTGCCAGAGCAAAAGTGGAGAGAATGGCTTTCTTGTCAGAGAAAGACAGCATATACAAAGGGCTTGAGGGAACGGTAGGTACTTCTGAAGAAGTTGTATTCAGCTCTATTTCCAGTCTTCATTCTCCAATCCTCATTATTGTGAGGTCCCTAATTTAAAACAGCTTCCCTCCAAGCTGGTGGTATTATTGGCCTCGTGTACACCTTTGCTTCTCACTTTCATAGTAATAATTAGTGTAAACCTTTTAAGTCAAAAGTTTGTTGCTTTTTTTATACCTAAAAATAACTGCTAAGGGGGACAAAAACATACGAGGCTCTTTAATATGGAGAGCAAACCAGAGGGTTACTGGAGGGGTTGCGGGAGGGGGCATGGGCTGAATGGGTAAGGGGCATTAAGGATTCTACTCTTGAAATCATTGTTGCACTGTATGCTAACTAACGTAGATGTAAATTTTTTAAAAATTAATTTAAAAATAACTGCTTTATTGTTTTGTGTTCTGAGCAGTGGTCTTTGCTGAATGGAGGTGTTTTGGTGATACCCTTTTCATCCATTTCTAGTTGAGGAGTGTTCAAGGCAAGGATGTGGCAGCAATTGCAGGTGGCTTGGTGGATGCTGAAGCCCTGGTCGCTCTCAAAGATTTGCTTAATCGAATGGACTCAGACACCTTGTGCACTGAAGAGGTCTTTCCCACTGCGGGAGCTGGGTGAGCAGTAGACGCTAGCATTTACGCTTGCTTTCTTGTTGGTGTTGTGACAGGCTGTGTCTAAATCAGTACATCTGGGCGCCTGGCTGGCTCAACTGGTAGAGCTGGTGACTTTTTTTTTCCCCTAATATTCTTTTTGGAGTTTATTTATTTTGAGAAAGAGAGAGATTGCAAGTCAGGGAGGGTCAGAGAGGGGGGGGGGGAGAGAATACCAAGCAGGTTCTGTGCCATCAGCACAGAGCCTGATATGGGGCTCAGACTTGCAAACTCTGAGACCATCACCCGAGTCAAAGTCAGATGCTTAACCGACTGAGCCACCCAGGCTCCCCACAGGTGACTCTTAATCTTGGGGTTCAGAGTTCGAGCCCATATTGGTGGTAAAGTTTACTTAAAAGGATATATTAAAAAAAAATACATCTATGGCCTCAGTGACTGATATGTGATTGCTTGGATTCTCTATCATAACCCCCAATTTATTTTCACATATATAGACCAAAATCAAGCCAGGAACCATTAGAGAATCCAGTTATCAGTAAGTATCTGAAACTTTGATGTAATTGAGAATACTTCCTGGGGCGCCTGTGTGGCTCAGTCCATTGAGCGTCTGACTTTGGCTTAGGTCACGATCTCACGTTCGTGGGCTTGAGCGTGTTGGGCTCTGTGCTGACAGCTAGCTCAGGGCCTGGAGCCTGTCTTCTGATTCTGTGTCTCCATCTTTCTCTGACCCTCCCCTGCTCACATTGTCTCTCTCTCTCTCTCAAAAATAAATAAAACATTTAAAAAATATATACTTCCTAAGAATTTTTTGTCTGGGAATATTTTGGGTTTGTTGACATGAGAATGTTCCATGGATTGTCATTGTGTATTAGTTTTGAAGTAAACCTGCATTTTAATTTTGTATCTCTAGCACAGATTTGCGTTCCAATTATCTTCTTAATACTACAATTGCTGGTGTGGAAGAGGCAGACGTTGTCCTTCTGGTTGGTACAAATCCACGTTTTGAGGCACCACTGTTTAATGCTAGAATTCGAAAGAGGTTAGTAATAGTTAACGGTTTTAAAAATATTATAATAATTTGTTTTACATTTGAAAAATGACTATTTAGCTGATTCCTAATAGTGTTAGTGGGAATAGGCTCCAGAAGATAATTGGAGGGCTGCTTCTAATAAGTCCATTCCTTCCCTCTTCTCCTGCTGATCTTTTTACTTTATCTTCTTATTTTGAAATAATTCAAGAT
Organism: Crocuta crocuta; assembly: GCF_008692635.1. NCBI lineage: Eukaryota > Metazoa > Chordata > Mammalia > Carnivora > Hyaenidae > Crocuta > Crocuta crocuta. Next base: position 127,536 of record NW_027530981.1, read on the forward strand.
GCACCAATTTTTTCATAATTTCTTTTTTAATTTTTTATGATGATTTTTTTCCTGCCCAAGATCCAGTTTCAAGTCACATGTTGCAATTAGTGTCATAACTCTTCAGTTTTCTTTTTTGACATTTTCTTTAAGAGCAAGGCCAGATATTTTGTAGAATACCTCCATCTTTTCATATCTTAGAGACTTACAAATAGATTGGCGTAATTTATTGTCTATAATGTGAGACACTGTTGAGAATGAAAGGGAGAATGATTAATTACTCCAGGGTAACAGATGACAACCAGCACTGCCTCAGACAACAATACATGGTCACCACATTTATTACTACTTTAGAAGCACTGGTTCCGTACTTCCCTGTCAAAGAGAATGAATAAATATGAACGATGTTGTTTGTTTTCATAAACTATATTAAAATGGCCTTAATGGATAATTAGATAATTAACTCTTTGATAAGGCAAAATAAAAATTATAAATCATTTATTCTAAAATTAAAGGTTTTATTTATAGGTTGCTTAGGGTTAATTAGTTAACACTGCAAATTAATTCACTGACTTAGCTTAGTGTGAATTTTTGCAGCATTGTTATTTTGAAAAGTATGCAATAAATTATATCTGTTAAGGTTAAATGTTCTGTGAGGGTTTTTGTGCTTTTAACATTTGTAAACGTAAATAAATGTTGCTTGTAGCATTGATGAGACTGATGACTATTCTGATTTAGTAATTTAGCTCTACAAAGTGTGTCATTTTTATTTCAGCTGGCTTCATAATGACTTAAAAGTGGCCCTTATTGGCAGCCCGGTGGATCTCACTTACAGATATGACCATCTGGGAGACTCCCCCAAAATTCTTCAGGAGATTGCTTTGGGTAGCCATCCATTCAGCCAGGTGCTCTCAAGTTATATGTACCTACTTTTGTTGATTTTTAAAGTATTTTTAAAAAGTTAATGTTTTTGTAATAATGATATGTGATTACTGTTAAAAATTACAGCAGTACAAGGGCACCTGGGTGCCTCAGTTGGTTGAGTGTCTGACTTCAGCTCTTGAATTCGAGCCCCGCGTCGGGCTTTGCGCTGACAGCTCAGAGCCTGGAGTCTGCTTCATATTCTGTCTCCCTGTCTCCCTGCCCCTCCCCACCCACACTCTGTCTCTCTCTCTCTCTCTGTCTCTCTCTCAAAATAAACATAATAAAAAATCTAAAATTACAGCAATACAGAAAAGAAAATGGAAGAACGTAAAGCATTACCCCAAATTCCACCAACCCAAATAAGTATTGATGAAAAATCATAATCATCTCTACTCATATATAGAGCAAGATGGATGAATAGATAGGCAAACAAAGATGAGAACATGTTATACCTGCTGTTTTTATGTATCAGAGTTTAATTTTACTTGAAATTATCGGAAAAGAAATTGAAGTGAAACCGACACAATTCAACTTTAGGAAATCTTTACTTCAAGAGTTATTGTTAAATTTTACCAGTCCTTCCTTACTGAGTACTTTATTTACATGTATCTCATTGCTGTCTGGTATTTATAGGTTTTAATTTACTTTTCCAAGAGGGGTTCATATGTACAGTGTTCTTGCTTGGGAATGTCTGTTTTATTCCTGAAGAGAGCCTTGGCAGGATACAAAGTTCTTGAGCCACGCTCGTTTTTTTGTGTTTTTTTTTTTCCTCTAAGAACTTTATAGACATGGCCTTTTGTTACTGTGGTTAAGTATGATGTCAGTCATATTTCCCCCATCCCTGTCCTAAAATTTTTTTTTTTTAACTGTCTAGGTACTTTTTTTTTTTTAAGTTTTTTTTTTTAGAGAGAGCTTGAGCAGGGTAGGAGCAGAGAGAATAGAGAGAGAGAAAGAGAGAATCTCAAGCAGGGTTCGTGCTGTCAGCACAGAACCCCATGCGGGGCTTGCTCTCAAGAACTGTTNTTATGATGTCAGTCATATTTCCCCCAGCCCTGTCCTAACTTTTTTTTTTTTTAACTGTCTAGGTACTTTTTTTTTTTTAAGTTTATTTATTTAGAGAGAGCTTGAGCAGGGTAGGAGCAGAGAGAATAGAGAGAGAGAAAGAGAGAATCTCAAGCAGGGTTCGTGCTGTCAGCACAGAACCCCATGCGGGGCTTGCTCTCAAGAACTGTTAGATCATGACCTGAGCCAAAATCAAGCATTGGACAGTTAACCAACTGAACCACCCAAGTGTCTCCTAGAAACTTTTTTCTTGATGCTTTATACTTGGATTTTTATCTTTGAAAGTTAATAACTTTGCCAGAATATGTCTTAACAGTGGTGGTTCTCTGTTGCACCTTTCACTGTGAAGATTCCAGGTTCTTTTTATTTTAGTATTTGTGTGTGTATGGAGGAGTAAATGTGCTGATTGGTAAAAATTGTAAGAAGTTTCTGCTTTTCACATAACAGTTCTGGAGGGTAGGCAGTTTGACAGACGATGTGGTTGTCTAAGGATGTCATCATGAAAGGGCATTCCTTCCTGCTTTCCTGTCCTCTGTGCCTTTGCTTACTTGTGTGTGTGTGTGTGTGTGTGCGCGCGCACGTTTCTTCTCATGGTTCCAAGATGGGTGGCCTCTGGCGTAGTCAAGTGGGACAAGGCCCCTAAGCCCAGTTCCTTTGTTTTGAATAGAAAAAACATGATCACTGGGGAACCTGGGTGGCTCAGTTGGTTGAGCACCAGACCTCAGCTCAGGTCCTGGTCTTGCAGTCCATGGGTTCGAGCCCCGCATCGGGCTCTGTGCTGACACCTCAGAGTCTGGAGCCTGCTTCTGATTTTGTGTCTCCCTCTCTCTGCCCCTTCCCCACTCATGCTCATCTCTCTGTCTCTCATAAATAAATAAATGTTAAAAAATTTTTCAGAATGAATAAAGAAAAACATCACAATTGCGGTTACCAAAAATATTAAAAAAATACTTATTTAAAAGTGTCCCTCTTTTCTAACTCTTGTCTCCAAGCCCCAGAAGATGACCAGTGTGTTTTTTTACTGTGCTAAATTTAAGTCTATTCTCTGTTAGGGATGTGCTCTTACTTAAGAACTCCTAACAAAAAAAGAAAGAACCAACGAAGCAGATACTGTATCCCCTCTTGTATCTTTTTTCTGTCCTTTTCCCTATGTTCTTCCCTTGTTTTTTAGTTTGCTTTATATGATTTCCTATACCCTGTCTTTCTTGTCCCTATATTTGAAGTCATGTTTTATTATTATTTTTTTTAATGTTTTATATATTTCTGAGAGACAGCATGAGCATGGGAGGGTCAGAGAGAGAGGGAGACACAGAATCTGAAACAGGCTTCAGGCTCTGAGCTGGCAGTCAGCACAGAGCCCGATGCGGGGCTTGAACCCACGAACCGTGAGATCCTGACCTGAGCCGAAGTGGGACACTTAACCAACTGAGCCACCCAGGCGCCCCTGTTTTATTTTGCTTTTTATTGTTTCTGGAATGGTGTTCATCTCTAATTTGTTTCTCTTTCAGTTCTTTCCGGAGTTCTGTGACAAAAATCTATTGTATGATACTCTCTGTTTTGTCACTGTTTTAGTTATTCTTTTCAAGTGAGAGTATGTTTTTCATTTTCTCTGAGGGTATTAAAAACTATTTCTGTTACACTTCACATTTTCTTGGGAAATTCTTGTGATAAATGTCCTCTTGTAGTATGTACGTGCAATTCTCGTGCTGATTCTTTGATTTGGGTCATGTATTTATTGAGGAATGATGTAGAGTGTGGACAGGAGAGTGAGCTGTATAGTTTTCAGCTTTTAATTTTTCTATCCTCCCCCAAATCTGTGATTTCCTTTGCTTTTGGCATGCACTCCCCTTTATGTTTTGATGTTTGGGAAGCAGAGCCCTTAAAGTCTTCAGTACTCTGCATTGTATCCTAGTAACCATTGCTTTCCCTTTCTTTTCCTCCTTGTCTGGAGCACAGGGAGTAGGTACTTGAGTGGGATTTTTCCTGTTAGTACCAACTGAATCTCTGTAGGGACATTGCCTGGTTTTTCTGGGACATCCCCATAATCATTCTGACCAGAGGATATTTGGGAAAGGCTTTCATTCTCAATACTTAGTATTAGAAAATCTATGTTATCTAATTCTCATTTAGCCATTTCACAGGAGCATTGGCAACATGTTTTTGGTTAAATCTGGTTGTATGTATGTCTATATGTTGACTAGTAAAAATCAAAGACATTCTACATTAAAACCTAAACTTGGAACAACATATTGTAGATGTGAATCTGATTAGATTTCGTTGATGGTTAAGATTTTTTTAATCAAAATTCTTTTTTATAAGTAGGTATTACACGAAGCTAAAAAGCCAATGGTGGTTTTAGGCAGTTCTGCCCTCCAAAGAAATGATGGGGCAGCAATTCTTGCAACTGTTTCCAACATTGCTCAAAAGATTCGGATGAGTAGTGGTGTTACTGGTGATTGGAAAGTTATGAATATCCTTCATAGGTATGTTGAGTAATTGTTTTTATATACTGTAAAATTCAAGTAATTTGTGTACATGTGTTCTGTTTATGCTGTCACATTTAGATTTACAAACAGCTTAATATTTAACAGCATCTCAGTAGCAGATGCAAAGTAGATTAAACACCTTTACTTTCTGTGTGAGAGACCCCAAGGTAATAAATAATATTTATTCTAAGTATTTGAAATAGCAATACTGACAAAATTTTGAAAATCTGTATCCTATTAGTATTCCTTGGTTCAATTGCAACAAGTCCTCTTGTTACCTTTGTTGAACCAAGGTATACTACTAATAAAAATACTCAGTGTTTTTTCATCCTTTCATTTAATGTTTAAGGAGGGTCTCCTGTAATCCCAGTTTTGTCACTGAGAATGACCTGACACATTGTGTATGTGTCTGCCTGCTTATCCTTTGGGTTCCTGATTTTTGAGGTTCCTTATTTTTGATATTAGAAAAAAATTCTACCAGAATCTAAGTGGTTGACACTCGGCTGTCATGCCTTTGCTTGGGAATATCATAGGTACACTCCATTTTCAAATTGAAATGATTTGATTTTTTTTTTCTTTTAAGCTCAGGAAAAGCTTATTGGTTTACTTAGTTACTTGCTCTCATGCAGGAGCTTCTTTTGTTATGCATTGGTGGCCTTCAGACTTTGGTTCTTTTCTCATAATTTTTCTCCTTTCCTTTTTCTCTGGGTTTAGAGAAGATGTCTTTTTTTTTTTTTTAATGTTTTATTTATTTTTGAGCGAGAGAGAGCCCGTGTGAGCAGGGAAGAGTCAGAGAGGGAGAGGGAGACACAGAATCCAAAGACAGGCTACAGGCTCTGAGCTAGCTGTCAGCACAGAGCCCAACACAGGGCTCAAACCCACGAACCGTGAGATCATGACCTGAACTGAAGTCGGACACTTAACCAACTGAGCCACCCAGGTGCCTCCCCCCCCCTTTTTTTTAAGTTTATTTATTGGGATGCTTAGGTGGCTCAGTTGGCTAAGTGGGCGGCTTCATCTCAGGTCATGATCACAGGATTTGTGGGTTTGAGCCCCATGTCAGGCTCTGTACTGACAGCTCAGAGCCTGGAGTTTGCTTTGGATTCTGTGTCTCCCTCTCTCTCTGACCCTCTTCCATTCATGTTCTTTCTTTCTCTCAAAAATAAATAAACTTCAAAAAAAGTTACTGATTTTGAGAGAGAGAATGCAGATGGGGTAGGGGCAAAAAGAAGGAGATTCAGAATCCTAAGCAGACCGCGCATTGCCAACACTGAGCCCGACATGAGGCTTGAAGTCACTAATAGCGAGACCATGACCTGAGCTGAAACCAAGAGTCCAATGCTTAACCAACTGAGCTATCCAGGCACCTCTAGAGAAAATTTCTTAAATTTTGTTCCATCAGTTTGTCGGTTTTCATTCTAGAGACTACTAACATTGATGTAATTTTTAATTTATTAACCTTGTTTTTCACTTCATATTAAAAGACTTCCTTTCTATGAAAGTTCATTTTAGTTTATTAGGACGTATCTTTTATTGCAAAGGTAAACTTAGGCTTCCTCGGTTTATTTTTTGGGATGAGGTTGACTCTGTCATAAGTTAATGTGAGTCTCTGCCCAGATCTTTGAGAGAGAGAGATACTAAGACTCATACTGAGGGACATTAAAAATTACTATTGGGGTAATAGTAGTTTTGAGTTAGTTTTGAAATTGGGAAGTATGAGTCTTCCAACTTTGCTTACTTTCATGATAGGTTTGGCTATTCTGGGTCCTTTGCAAACCACGTGAATTTTAGGATCAGCCTGTCAGTTTCTGTAAAGTATTCAGCTAGGATTTTTGATAAGGATTCCACTGAATCTATAAGTTCAGTTGGGGAGTATTAACAGTATTAAGTCTTCCAATCCATGAACATGTGATATGGGATGTCTTTCCGTTTAGTAAGGTCTTCTTCAGTTTCCTTCAAAGTTGTTTTATAGTTTTCACTGTGTAAATTTGATAACTTTTTTAAATGTTTCATTCTTTTGATGTTACCCAGTTTGGCAGAGTAGTAGCATCTGGTAGGAGTTGGTTTGACCTGCTCTTCTCTGCAAACAAATAGGTAAAACACCAACCTGCTTTATATATAGTAGGTCCTCAGAATGGCTACTATTTCTTGAAAGAAAGTCAACAGTAGCAAATTAGCTGAAGACTTCCAGTTGTTCGGAGTATAGTTATTCCCAACTTCTTTTTTTAAAGGGCTATTTTCTGCTTATAAGAGTAGTATATGTTCATAGAAAGAACTCCATGAGGACACACACCAATGAACTAATTATAGTTTTCTCCAAGTTACAGTTTTATGAGTGCTGTTTTAATTTCTCCCTTTTGGTTATCAAAATCATCTAAGTTTTATCTAACGACTATTTTTTGGCTTACTGTGTTAACTGAGAATCAATTTTAGGACAGTTTCAATTGGAATAATGTTTCCAGAATTATTCCATTAATTCTGAGCATCTTGTTTCTTTGTTTGGCATTCTTAAAATAGTAAAAAACTACTGTTTCTGGTTTTGACTTCTATTTTAAAATGGGTAAAGAAGATGAGGGAAGGGGTGCCTGGGTGGCTTAGTCGGTTAAGCATCCGACTTTCGCTTAGGTCATGATCTCGCGGTTTGTGGGTTTGAGCCCCGCGTCGGGCTCTGTGCTGACTGCCAGCTCAGAGCCTGGAGCCTATTTCAGAGTCTGTGTCTCCCTCTCTCTCTGACCCTCCCCTGCTCACGCTGTCTCTCTCTCTCCTAGAAATAAAAAAAAAAAAAAAGAACATTTAAAAAAAAAAAAAGAAGATGAGGGAAGGTCTTTGTCATCATTGACTAGAAAAGAGATTAAGTATCATTTCAAGAATCACATTTAAATTTTTATAATTATAACACTGCAGGTGTGTTAAAAATCTAATTGTTTTTACAGGATTGCAAGCCAAGTAGCTGCTTTGGACCTTGGCTATAAACCTGGGGTGGAAGAAATTCGTAAGAGCCCTCCCAAAGTGTTATTTCTCCTGGGAGCAGATGGAGGTTGTGTCACTCGACAGGATTTGCCAAAGGATTGTTTTATTATTTATCAAGGTAAGTAGCATCTGTGACACCAGAAACAGAAGAGAATCGAATATTGTGTAGATTAGAAACTGTATGGCAATATATTTAGTGGATTGAATATTTTCCACTTCGAGCCATTAGCACAGAACCCTACGTGGGGCTCAGTCCCACGAACTACAAGATCTTGACCTGAGCTGAAGTTGGATGCTTAACTGACTAAGCCACTAGGTGCCCCTCAATATTTTTTTAAAAACCAAATCATAGGTTTTATTAGTTACATAGTTGATACTGCTATTGAGAATTGTTACCTAGAGAAAAAAAAAAATTATTACCCGGGGCACCTGGCTGGCTCGTTCAGTAGAGCATCTGACTGTAGATCTCAGAGTTGTGGGTTCAAGCCCTATTTTGGGTGTAGAGGTCACTTCAAAAAAATTATTACATAGGGGTGCCTGGGTGGCTCAGTTGGTTAAACATCCGACTTCAGTTCAGGTCATGATCTTGCAGTCTGTGAGTTTGAGCCCCACATTGGGCTGTATGCTGACAACTCAGAGCCTAGAGCCTGCTTTGCATTCTGTGTCTCCCTCTCTTTCTGCCCCTCCCCTGCTCGTACTCTCTCTTGCTCTCTCTCTCAAAAATAAATAAATATTTTAAAAAATTAAAAAAAATTACTACCTGATGATAACTAATAACAAAGAATTAAAAGAAATCTAAATGCTTCAGTGACAGGAATGGTTAAATTAAGGTTTATTTATATGGTTAAATATTATATAACACTAAAATTCTGCTTTTCAAAGAACATTTAGCATTATTATATAATTAGAGGAAAGCACTTTTATACGAACAGTGTAAAAAGTTTAAAAGTCATGAGTATTATGTTATAGAACATTTAATGAAATATTTGACAGTACTCCCTTGGCTTCTTTGTGTTTGACTCATTTTCTTGAACACTTACTCATAAATGTAATCAAGTTTCCTTGGAATAAACGGAGTCCAGGTATTCCTGGATATTTTACAGGGGAAAGTATTACATAACTCTCTACTTCATTTTACACAAACACCATAAATTTATTAATTAGCTTTTTATTGCTATGGCACATAAAAAGCATTATATAATATTTTATATCTTTTGTTTGATAAAACTAAAGCAAGATGCATAAATTACATCCAGTTCCTAATCCTATCCGGAGATGATCATTGATGATGGTTTTGAAATGTGTGCTTCCTATATTTTTCTGTGTATATAGAAAAATGAGATTAGACTCTAAATATTGTTCTGTAACTTTCATTTAATTCAAGTTTTTTTTTCCCTTCTAACAGTTTTGTTAAACTATTAAAACTTTCATTATACTATTTCAGTCTTTCAGTAAACTATTTTGTATAATTTTCTGTTTATGGTCTTTTCAGTATTATCACTGTTATTCCTGTCCTACATCTTTGTTCCTCTACTGTTTCAGTCTACTTTACCAATTCCACTAACATACATCTGAGCACTTCCACTTCGTAATTATCAAGAGGAATAATATACCTAGTTGCCCATAATAATGTATGTATGATATACATATTTCTGTATTTGCAAAAAATAATCTGGGAAGACACATAGCAAATGTTTATCAGTAATTTCTTTTGGGAAGGGAGTTGAATTGTGGGCAGTGTGGGCTTTTTATTCCAGAAAGTTTTTATATTGTTTTATATATTTAATTTGGTAAACAATTTTGTAATCCTTTTTTTTTTAACACTTTTTAAATTCTTAGATATAAAAAGGGTATCTTCTGTGTTCATGTATGATACCTAATCAGTTTTTTACTAAAATATGGTTTACATTTTCCATTTTTTCACAGGACATCATGGTGATGTTGGAGCTCCAATGGCTGATGTTATTCTTCCGGGCGCTGCTTACACAGAAAAGTCTGCCACTTATGTGAACACTGAGGGCCGAGCTCAGCAGACAAGAGTAGCAGTGACACCCCCTGGCTTGGCAAGAGAAGACTGGAAAATTATAAGAGCCCTCTCTGAGGTATTTGTTCTTCGTGATGTTGCTAAAGGGATGTTTGAATTGTTCGCTTGACAGACTGATTTTCAAAGTCAAGGAAGATGCAAGTCTGAAGTGCAGAGATGATTTAAATAATCTCTGTTGGAAAAATGTGTTCCGAAAATGGGGGTTTGATATTGGTGTTTTTAGTTTTGGGTTGTTTTTTGCCTAAAAATACTTTCTAGCTCTTTTTATTGTAAAAAAAAAAAAAAATCATGAGATTTAAAATAGTACACAGTTGTCTGTAGATTTTGTTTATGATCAATATCAGGTTAGCAAAAGCGTTCAGATTAAGCATACCATTATTTCTTTAATCATTTATTTCATAATCAGTCCAATTTCTAAAGAGAAATTACTAGTGTACTGACAGATGTTTATGAATTAGAATTTTTGGCCATTGTGTTCTCCACTTAACCACTTAATACACATGCTAATGAACAATAGAAATTTCATTGGCACAACATTATTTCACTATAGTTGCAATTATGTATGATTTGAATTTTTAAGTACTAAAGCTTTATGTCAAATTTGGGGACCTGAAATTTATAGATTGCAGGTATGACTCTTCCATATGATACTCTGGATCAAGTAAGGAACAGATTGGAGGAAGTCTCTCCGAATCTTGTCCGATATGATGATGTCGAAGGAGCCAATTATTTCCAGCAAGCAAATGAGCTCTCCAAGGTAAAAACTTAACCTGTATGCAGTTTTCTTAATAGTGTATCCTCTGGCGTTAGTTAATTTTCAATTCTATGGTTGATCTCATACGTTTTTCTTTTTTTTGTAGCTAGTGAACCAGCAACTTCTTGCTGACCCGCTGGTTCCACCTCAGCTGACAATAAAAGACTTCTACATGACAGGTACGCATTTGTCGGCATGCCTGCCAAATATGAGGGGTGGAAAGGTAGAAGATCACCTAAGTTAGCATTATGATTCCAACGTCTTGGGGCGCCTGGGTGGCTCAATTTGTTAAATGGCTGACTTGATTTTGTCTCAGCTCGTGATCTCATGGTTCTCACAGCACAGAGCCTACTTCAGACCCTCTGTCTCCCTCTCTCTGCCCCCTCCCACTCATCCTCTCCCTTTGTTTCTCTCAAAATAAACGGATGTTTAAAAAAATGATTCCAACCTGTTATTGAGAATATTTGATGTTTTTTATTTAATTTTTAAAAATTTTCAAACATCAGAAATAATGTCATTTATATATTGTCTGATTTTACTCTTCATTTTTTTTTTCTGAAATGTAAGCATTTTTAAATAGAAAATTTTACTGTTGGGTATAAAAATCACTGTATATTAATTTAGAGAGCATTTTTTTAAGTGACAGACAAAATTGCGAAGGTTTTTCTGAAAATATATTAGAAACATCAAAACATTTAAATATGACTCCTGTTAAATAGTGCTTCTGATATACATGGTTAGGAATGTTTTTAAGGAATGCACACTTACTGAAACTTCTTTACTGCAAATCTTACACTTGGTATAAAATAACACCTGGTGGGGTGCGTGGGTGGCTCATTCAGTTAGGCATCCGGCTTCGGCTTGGGTCATGATCTCATAGTTTGTGGGTTTGGGCCCCACATCGGGTTCTGTGCTGGCAGCTTAGAGCCTGGAGCCTGTTTCGGATTCTGTGTCTCCCTCTCTCTCTGCCCCTCCACACTCATGTTCTGTCTCTCTCTGTCTCAAAAATAAATAAAAACTATTAAAAAAATTTTTTTAAATAACACCTGGTAATCTGTGTTATGAGGTAATTTATAAATGATTTTAAATAACTATCTAAAACAGATAGTGTATTTTTTAATTTTTTAAGTTTGTATCTAAGATTATTTTAAATTATTTTTTAGTTATGTTTGTTATAGAATGCATACTTAAGCCCAAAGAGCAAAGAACAATTACTATGATCCCACTATCCAGAAAAATAACTACATTTATTTTTTTTAACATTTTGTCAGTCATCTAGGGGTATACACATATATTTATTTAATCAAAAGATAACGATTATTCATTTGCTGGTTAGAGGGGTTGACATCTTTATTGAAATATTCACATACTGCGAGATTCACTCATAAAGTATACAATTCGGTGGATTTTTGTACACATACTACTTTATAAACTTTTTTCCATAATATTTTGCACATATTTTACTTGTTTTTAATACTTTTCCATAATATTTTTAATGGTTGCATACTGACACATTGTATGGCTGTGTATAATTATTACTATTATTTTCGGTTTATTTTGAGACAGAGAGAGCATGTACAAGTAGAGAGAAACAATGAATCCCAATTTGTGCTGATAGCACAGAGCCTGACATGGGGCTGGATCCCATGAACCTGTGAGATTATGACCTGAGCCAAAATCAAGAGTTGGAAACTTAACTGAGTGAGCAACCCAAGTGCTCCATGGCTATATATAATTATTTAATCATTCCTAGGAGTAATTATTAAAAACATGTATTAGCTAATAAGGGACTTATCTTCTGAATATGTTGCTCTCACATTATATATATAATTGCATAGAGGTTTATAGTCTTTTTTTGTTATTTCTGAATATATGCAACAAGAAAGTTTTACTGTGTGCTTTTTAAAAAATTGTATTATCAAAATGCACTTTTAAAAATATTTTTCAGACTCAATTAGCAGAGCCTCACAGACCATGGCCAAATGTGTCAAAGCAGTCACAGAAGGTGCCCAAGCAGTAGAGGAGCCATCCATATGCTGAAACATCTACTAGGAACCCCGTTTTGTTACAAATAATTAATGGACAATTATGTTGGAGTGATCTCCTACAGGTTTATCTCTTTAAAAAATAATCTGAGTGATGTAATATTTAAGGTCGTACCATGCTTATTTGAAAATGATACTGCAATTAGTAGTAAATGTTGACGTTTTGGAAACATTTATGTGTTGTGTGTAAACATTGTTAAATAGTTTAATGAACATATTTACAGATGCTCTTTCACATAAAAGCATTGGTAATCTTTGTGACACATACAAAGAAAATCCTTAAAATAAGAGTTTTTGTTTATTTGCATTTATCATTTATGTTTGTAAAATGGTCCTTCCATTAGGACCCACTGTTTTCCAGTGCTAAAGAAAAGATCTGAGCGTTCTGTCAAGCTGGGTAAACAGAAAATACATATATAAATATAATCCTACATCAGATATGGTCTTAAATAATTATAACTAATAATCATAATAACGGTAGATAATGATTATTCAGCTTTTTCTGTGTGCTGAGCACTCTGGTTTTATGTGTATTGTCTTGTTTTGGCCTGGTTACAACTCAGTGAGATAGTGTTCTCTCATTTTACAGATGAAGAAACCGAAGCCTAGGGATATTTGGTCACTTGCCCAAGGTCACAGCAAAGTCAAGGACTCAAGCTTAGTTCTGACTCCACAGCCCATTGTTCTTTCCTGCTACACATAATTCCCTCCCATTAATACAGATCCTATAGATTGTTACTTCTAAGAATTAGCGTTGAGAAGCTTAATGGATGGTCCATTTTTCTGTTTTCTCTTGAATCTGTTTCTATGTCATGGCGAATTATGTGACATTTTTCTTTGTGTAAGAGATTATGCACACACATACACCACTAGCATGAAGGAGTTAAGAGATATAATTTAGATCTTTATTGTACCATATTCATTATATTATATTAATACCATCTGTAATTTTAAATGAACTAAATTATTACAATAATAGAAAAAAAACAAAGCTTTCATAATTTTCGTTGTCAAAATAATAGGGAGGTAAAAATTTTACAGTTAATCTAGGAGATAAGCTAAAGCCATATTAAATTTTTTTCACAACCTAAGGTCAGGATCCTTTTGCTTTATAATCCTTATTCCTGTTTTCACTAAAGACTTAGCCCAATTCTTAGATGCAATATTCTTGATACAATAATATTTTTAAAATAATAGTAAGTCATTGATACTTTATCTTCAAAAATTGTACAAAATTTGTCACCTGTAACAGCTTTTTCAGAACTTTATCTCCTTTAGTGATACATTATGAAATGTATTTTGGTTGAAGTACTTAAAATTCTAAGTTGCCTGAAATTGTACAAATTCTTGCTGAAAGCTTTTGAATTTAGCACACACTTTCTGCCCGTTTCTTCTTTACCCCTTAGCACTATAGCTGACCTTGAGGGGGCATATGCTGCCAGTTTTGTATTTTAACAGTACTTTTCAGTGAATGTTTGTAGATTTCATAGGTTTGTTGGTGAGGGAACATTGTGTTCAAGTGGAGAGGAGGTGACATATTACAACCAAAATGGTGCAGCATCCTTGGGCTGCCATCTAGGCAGTGTGTGTTGAACTTGTAATTCCATAAATACCCTGTCTGGGGTAAGCAGTGGTCAATAAAATTGGCTCGTTTTCACATAAAGTAATAAGGCAATCCTGTCTAATGAGTGCCTATTAATCATGTAATGCTTGATAGTAAAGTTATTGTGGACATAAACATTAAGGGTGGTTGCTAGGAAAAAAAAGATTTTCTGAAGAAGAGCTCCCAGATAGAAGAGAAAACATATAGATGAGACTAACCTGAGTCAGCAATGAGAAGGTCTACAAAGGTCTACAAAGTCTACAAAGGCTCAAGGCCAAGTCCCTTTGGGTGAAGGAAAAAGTCTGAAAATACCCAGGAAAAATGATACTCATTTACACTTGATCTTAGCCAGAAGGCTAAGAAGCAATGGGAAGAATAATATAATTTAAAGAGGACCTTCTAAATATGTATCACTAAAGCTTGAAGTACATTATGTTTAATTTTCACAAAAAACCTGCAACTAATAGGTTTTGAGATCCAGGAAATATCAACTAACTTGCTTAAACCTACAGAGTTAGAGTCTAAAGGTAAGGGAGTTTAAATTTGAGATATTTTTATTGTCCCATGTTGCCTCAAATATAAACATTTTGGATAGTTACGAAACTTGAATACATGTACAAGTAAAATCTAAATGCCTAAGCTCCATACAGAATGCTCTCCAAATTTATTGTGAATTGTATTATAACAAATACATTAATAAAAAGTATTATGCCTTCATAATTATATCCAGTATAGTACAGTCATTATTGTTTGTTGAGTTGTTTATTTTTTTTTTTACAAATAGTTTATTGTCAAATTAGTTTCCACGTAACANGTTGTTGAGTTGTTTAAACACCACTTCTTGCCAGGTCTGACAGATCTAGTTCAACTTTGGAAATGTATTTAGAAAAATTTTAATATTATTTGTTTGTAAAATGGGGATAAAAATCGAATAATTTTGTATTTACCTCTAACCTAAAAGAGTTGTTATTAGGAGGTCAGAAAACCTATGAAAATCTTAGCTTACTTCCCGACACATGGTAAGTGTTCAATGTGCTCAATATCTGAAGACCATTATTAGAGGAAAACGTGTACTCAGTATTTTGCTCACAATTTTGGAGGTTGCCACTAACCATACATGGGAGTTCCTTTTTTTTAATTTTTTTTTTTAAGCTCTATGCCGTGCCCAACATGGGGCTCGAACTCATAAGAGATCAGGAGTCACTCTACTGACCAAGTCAGCCAGGCACCCCTATGAGAGTTCTTAATCCTAAAATTAAAAGTCCCCATTCTAAATGAATCAAGTGAAAAACTCAAACTATTGATTGTGAGAGAAAGTCATGCCTAATATAATCTCCAGCTTATATTTTTCTAAAGAAATGCATTCCTTTTCTAAGGTTCCAAGAAATTAAATGACTTACCAAGGTCAACCTAGTCAACAAAACACTGCTACTACAGACCAGCCACCAAGGTTGTGAAAATGTATTATGCAGAACTCTGTGTTTCTTCTGATGGACTTTTACCAGTCAAGTAGATTTACTGAGTGTTGGGTTCTGACCCTTAAAAGAGATTACTTCTAAGAGCAAAACCATATCAGAAGAGGGGAAGAATATTTGCTAGTAAAGTAAGGGTAGTAAGATAGATAGATGGAGTAAGAGAGAGGGTCAGAGCAATTGACGGGCACAAAGGGAGCCAGTGGCTCCTTTTGGCAACATAAGCTGGCTAACATGCACTCAGCCTTATTGTTACTCTAACCAGTTATGCTCCTGCTATAACACATAAGGAGAAAAGAAGTAAAGCAGTGCTAAGAGGTGTTTTTTAAAAATGTTAACATGTCATGACTACTGTTAAGACGTCCCTGGTAATATTACAAATCTCTTGTTAGAAAAGGTCTGGTACGGTTGTGAAAATGAGGGCTCAAATAGAAATTATGATATACGTGAGTATTACAAGCTATTTTCTAGGACATTTTGTGAGGCTAGTCGTATCTTAGCATTGGCAGACTTTATGTTTGTGATTGAATCAACTTTTGAAAACGAGTGTGAAAAAATCTGATGAAGTTCTGTTGAAAAAAAAATTGAATATAGACAAAAATGGCCACCATTGAATAATGATGAAGACAGTTGATAACTGCCTAATAGTTTTTTAATAACCAATATTAAAAAAGTTTTTTTTTATGTTTTATTTATTTCTAGGAGAGAGAGAGAGAGAGACAGCGCGAGCAGGGGAGGGTCAGAGAGAGAGGGAGTCACAGACTGAAACAGGCTCCAGGCTCCGAGCTGACAGTCAGCACAGAGCCGACGCGGGGCTCGAACCCACGAACCGCGAGATCATGACCTAAGCGAAAGTCGGACGCTTAACCGACTAAGCCACCCAGGTGCCCCATAACCAATATTTTAAATATCGTTAACAATTGCGTAGTACTTTAATTCGTTTGCTTATTTAATTTAGCCCAAGAGACAGTGCTAAGGAGAAAATTATGACTAGATCTCCGGTCTAGATTTTAAGAGAACCAGGATCATGGAACAAAATACCTTTTGCTTAAAGTATTTGTGGATTTTACCATTGAAAAATTTAAAGGATTTATTTACCTATGACTGATATTCAAAATCTTTGACATCTTAAAAAAAATATTTGACATCTTCATATTCAAAAAAAATTTTTTTTAATGTTTTATTTATTATTGAGACAGAGAAATAGAACACGAGCAGGGGATGGTCAGAGAGAGACGGAGACATAGAATTGGAAGCAGGCTCCAGGCTCTGAGCTGGCAGCACAGAACCTGATGTGGGGCTCAAACTCAAGAACCATGAGATCAATGACCTGAGCCGAAGTCGGCCACTTAACTGACTGAGCCACCCAGGCGCCCCTGACATCTTAATATTTTTTAAATAACTTACACTACAAAACATGTTGATATTGAAAAAAATGACAAATGTGTGCTTTAGGACTACTCATTAGTTTACAATATTTAATTTGAATTGATATGTAAAGAGATCAAAAGATGAATAACATTTATTTGGAAGCATATAATTTTGGATCTGAAAAGGGCTGTAGGAAGAAATCTAATATTACATGTGAATTTTATAATTGTGGAGATAGAGAATTAAGGACAAATTATAGGCAGTTTTTTTATTTGAAAGAGCCCTTTTTTTTTTTACTATTATTTATTTTTAACATTCATTTTTGAGAGAGACAGAGTGTGAGTGGGGGAAGTACAGAGAAAGGGAAACACAGAATCTGAAGCAGGCTCCAGGCTCTGAGCTGTCAGCACAGAGCCTGACATGGGGCTCGAACCCACAAGCTGTGTAATCATGACCTGAACCAAAGTTGGGTACTTAACCAATTGAGCCACCCAGGTGCCCCAACACTCTTAGCATTTAAATGAAGAATATGTAGGGGCGCCTGGGTGGCTTAGTCGGTTAAGCGTCCGACTTTCGCTTAGGTCATGATCTCGCGGTTCGTGGGTTCGAGCCCCGCGTCGGGCTCTGTGCTGACTGCCAGCTCAGAGCCTGGAGCCTGTTTCAGTCTGTGACTCCCTCTCTCTCTGACCCTCCCCTGCTCACGCTCTCTCTCTCTCTAGAAATAAATAAAAAAAACCTTAAAAAAAATAAAAATAAAAAAAAATAAATGAAGAATATGTAGGGGCACCTGGGTAATTCAGTCAGTTAAGCATTGATTTCAGCTCAGGTCATGATCTAGTGGTTCATGAGTTCAAGCCCCACGTTGGGCTCTGTACTGACAGCTCAGAGCCTGGAACCCACTTGGGATTCTGGGCTTCCCTCTCTCTCTTCCCCTACCCTGCTCGCACTCTGTCTGAAAAATAAACATTAAAAAAATTTTTTTTATTAATGAATATGTAGTAAAACAAAACATCAAAGTTGGTGACAACTAAAAATAGCATGATACACAATTAAGTGCATGTTATGTGAGGTAGGCAGCCTCGAAGATGACCCCCATGTTGCCTGCCTGTCGGGATTCATGCCCTTATGTCCTTCTGTAATCCCTTCTCCTTATGTGTTGGCTGGACTTACTGATTCACTTGTAATCAGTAGATAAGTCCCTGCTGAGATTAGTTTTTAAAAGACTGGCTTTCATCTTGGGTGTTCTCTGATTCTCTCCCTCTCAGATCACCGTCCGCCATGTTGAGAGGACACATACACCACCTATGAAAAGGACCATGTGCTAAGGAGCCAGCAATCAACAGCTAAGGATTCAGCAACCATGTGAGTGAGCTGAGTCCTTTGGTCCCCAGTTGAGCTGACTATAACGCATAGACTTCTAGATTTTTGATACACAGAAACTGAGGTACTAAATTTTTGTTGTTTTTAGCCACTAAGTTTTGGGTTATTTTATTATGCAATAATAGATCACTAATATGCTGTAATTATAACCTAGCAAAAGCATATGGTAGGATGACTCACATACAGTGATCCATGTGGGAGTATAAAGGCCTGACCTTCTAGATCCACTGGAGAACAACTCTGGAGGGCTATCTTAGATCCTAGCTCCTAAGCTCTCTGTGGAGTTGGAGGAGATTGTCATTGGGCCTGCATTGCAGCTCACCTTTTCCTTCTGGCCATTTCTGTTTTCTTTCCCTCCTTACAGATATTGACCTCCAGGAAACTCCTTAATAAATATTCTGTACACTAAACTCTTCTCAGAGTCTGCTACCTGGGGAATCCAACCCGTGATAGCCATCCGAAATATCTGTGTATCCTAGATAGCTGCTCCAGTTATCAGCCATTAAGACATGGGTGAGAGACAGGAAGTGGAGTTTTATTTTATTTTATATTTTATTATTTTATTTTCTAGAGAGAGTGTGTGTGAGCAGGGAGGAGGGGAAGAGAGAGAGAAAATCTCAAGCAGGCCCCACGCTCAGTCAGCATAGAGCCCGAGGTGGGGCTGGATCCCACAACACTGGAATCATAATCTGAGACAAAATCAAGAGTTGGATACTCAAGACCAAGCCACCCAGGCACCTGCCCTTTAACATTTATTGACATGACTTAGAAATTGCATCATTTCCACTCATATATCATAGACTGTAGGCTTATAGCCACATTCACCTGCAAGAGAGGAGGCTGGGAAGTATAACTTCTAGTTGTATAGCCATCTACCCACTAGAACAGAGATTGCTTTTTTTTAAGTTTATTGATTTATCTTTGAGGGAGCACGAGCAGAGGAGGGGCAGAGAAAGAGAATCCCAAGCAGTCCCCACACTGTCCACTCAGAGCCTAATGTGGGGCTTGATCCCACGAACCATGAGATCCTGATTTGAGCTGAAATCAAGAGTCAGATGCTTAACCAACTGAGCCACCCAGGCACCCCTAAAACAATTCTAAGAGAAGGTGTTCTAGTTATTTTTGCTGTGTAACGAACTACCCTAAAACTTAATTATGTAAAACAACAACTATCTTAACTATGCTCATGAGATGATTCCATGAGTCCAAATACAGAAAGGGCACAGCAGAGATGGGGGCGACCAATGTGTGTGTTCTGTAAGGCTGGAACCTCGGCTGGATGACTGGAAGACTCAGTTCCCAGGTAGCGTCTTCACTCACAAGTTTGGCTCCTGGGCTGGAATGCTAGAAGGACAGTTTCAGATGAGATTGTCTTCCAGAGCATCCACCTGTTCAGCATGACAGTGTCAGGATAATTGTAGAGCATTCAGGGCTCCAAGAGCATTCCTAGAGACCAAGAAGAAAGCTGCAAGGTTTTTTATGACTTACCCTTGGAAGTTATATACCATCACCTCCACTGTCCTTTATTAGTCAAGCCAGTCTCGAAGTGCACCCACATTCATGGGTTGGAAGCGTACAGCTCCTGGGGGGAGTGTCAAAGAATTAAAACTGCCACAAGGGGAGATGTTGAGGGACAGTTAGTTTCTGCCATAGGCCCCGAGTCTGTACCACAGCAGTGAAGAGGGAACTGTGGAGAGAGAAAGAAAGAGACCGTTAATAGCTATAAAATGAAGTGTCTATAATATACCAATTAATCTGTAACTGTTTTCTAATCACCACATACAAACTCTGCTGCTTGGTAAGTGCCCTGTTATATATTGGATAGTGTTGAGGCCCTTCCCTTTGGCTCAAATTCTTTAAGCTTTTAAATATAGCTCAAGATCCTTGGCATATGTAACTGAGATGTTCTTTGTGGGCTTAAGGCTATTTATAGGAGGAAATGAGTCTTTGTTAAGTTGCTTTCAGATTGTCCAGCCTGGGTTGCTGTAGACTGAGTAAGTACTAGGTCCAAACGAAGTAGTAGTGTTCCTCAGATAACATATTTAGTATCACAGTTTGAGTACTGCAGTGGAACCTGAACTGTAGTTTTCTAGGGACTTCCATTCCATTTCCACTTAGAGGATTTACTACATTATTCAGCAGAATAAGTAACCTCCCTGCCAAACAGTGTACTGTATATTAATTGTTTTCTGAATGAAAAAAAGAAAGTTGGGTTTAAAAAAAATTTTTTTAATGTTTATTTATTTTTGAGAGAGACAGAGTGAGAGGGGGTGGGGCAGAGAAAGAGGGAGACACAGAATCTGAAGCAGCACCCAGGCTCCAAGCTGTCAGCACAGAGCCCGATGCCAGGCTTGAACCCACACGCCGTGAGATCATGACCTGAGCTGAAGTCAGACGCTTAACCGGCTGAGCAACCCAGGCATCCTCCAAAAAAGAAAGTTTTGTAATCACAAAGGCAAACTAGGACAGGAATTGAGCATATTGAGATCTTTAAACTCTTCTAAGACTTTAGGATTTTCCTCATGCTACTAGGGATGGGGTGACCTTGCCCCATTATTCTAGAATAGAAGCATCTGCTTTGCTGCTGGGAAGGCCTGGGATAATGTTGGAAATCTAAAAGGAGCAGTAAAGCATGACTGAATTTTATTAATCTCCTTTTCCCCTCGTCAAGAAGAATAAAGGCCACACAGTGTTTGCCTGTTTCCATTTCTTTTTTAAGACTGGAAGCAACCTGGTCTTTATCTGAGGTGCAACATTACGTGGATAAAGTTAAGTAATAAGATAACATATGCCTTCCTGTTGTTCCCCAAACCCCAAACTACAATTCCCATAAAGCATGAAGTGGAAGTGTATTGTTTGCTTAGTAGCAGGAACTAAACAGCCACACCCCTTCATGGGGTAGGGCTTGTTTTGTACCTGCAAACCCGCAGGGAGTGGCAAGGGAAGGGTAGTGTATCCCTGGGCAGCAGCATTCCCTTAGGAAATTGGGGTTATTCCTCAGTAACTCCTGTGTGTGTCCTTGCTCTGTGACCTATGCCCTCTCCTTTATCCACCTTATCAGCCAAATGTGGTATCCATCTCCCTTTAAACCTTTTGTTCCATAGGATATGAGATGTGTTCCTTATTTCTTTCACTCTAACTCTGATGGTTTGCCTCTAGTGTTCTTACCTGATATTTCCCTCTCACGTCATTCCCACTTACACATGAGGTGCATTTTCTACCAATTCCAATTTATAGTTGTCCTGCCTTATACTCTCCACCTTTTTCTTCACTGTGACTGGGTATAGAAAATGTATTGCCCTTTGGTAAAAACCAGGACAGTTCTCATCTGAAATTGGAATATTAGGACAAATATCTTGTAAAGGAATGGTTTTAAGAACATTGGTTCCCTGTATAAATCTACTGATGGCCAGAAAAGAGATACCTAATCATTTTTAATAATATATTTGAGTCTTAAGAATCCACATCTTATTCCACTGTGAACTTTTTGATTGGAATTGGTTCTTCCACTCATATTTTATGGTTTAATTCATTAAGTTCCTGTGTAATAAAAGCAGGAGGTTTTTCTGTAAATTTTTTTAAAAATGTTATTTTTGAGAGAGAGACAGAGCATGAGTGGGGAGGGGCAGAGAAAGGGAGACACAGAATCCAAAGCAGGCTCCAGGCTCTGAGCTGTCAGCACAGAGCCCGATGCCGGGCTCGAACTCACAAACTGTGAGGTCCTGACCTGAGCCAAAGTCGGATGCTTAACCAACTGATCCACCCAGGTGCCCCAAGAAAAGCAGGTTTGTTTTTTTTTAAATTTTTTTAACGTATATTTTATTTTTGAGACAGAGAGAGACAGAGTATGAGTGGGGGAAGGTCAGAGAGAGAGGGAGACACAGAATCTGGAACAGGCTCCAGGCTCTGAGCGGTCAGCACAGAGCCCGACACCGGGCTTGAACCCATGGACTGCGAGATCATGGCCTGAGCCGAAGTCGGCCGCTTAACCGACTGAGCCACCCAGCTGCCCCGAAAAGCAGTTTTAACAAGGAAAATGAGTAACACCCTAAGAGGGGTAGGAAACCTTTCTGCCAGGTGAACCACCAAAGAAATTTTTAGGATCTTCTTTCTGTGCTTTTAACAATCACCTCCTAATATACTTAATAGCTTGACAATTAAGGCTACTAGGCAAGAACTGTGCCTATTCAGTTTTATTCCCTGGGCAGAACCCAACATTCTCTATATATTTGAAGATTCTGATGTTAACTTGAGTTATTAAGCCTGATCCTCAAGGTTGATTAGAACAAGTCAACTGCTCGTTCTTGGGAATAACAGGCAATTTTTCCCGGGCACCAAGATACAATGATTAGGGCATTGGGCAAGGAATTTTCCTAAATTGGCCCATCTGCCCAGAAGAGGTCATTCCTTTTCCCGTGTGAGTACCTCCCTCCCAAAGAGCTGCATTGACTCACCCTGTGACTCAGCAGGATTACACATAATAAACAGTTGAGAAATTATTGTCTCTGCTAAGAGTTTCTGATGCAGTAAAGCACATGGATGCAATTAGTGACCAAAAAGATACCAATCTCAATGTCTGATAACGCCCCTAGTTCTTTCCCTGGCCCCTTTTCTCCCCTGAACCTACTCACAAAGCTAATACATCAAAAGTGTTGGCTACCCTATTCTCTCCTCACACTCCAGTTGCTACAGAGCTTCTCACCTTCCTTCTCCAAAACCCCCAGATGCTTTTTCCACCAGAGTTCAAAGAATTTGCTCTTTGTTCTTCAGTATATATGCACTAAGTTTAGGCAACTTAAGTTTAGCTAAATTTTTTCTTGGGCATTGGAGGGAGATTAAGTTGGCAGAGACTGCTTTTAAGTTGGTAGACATTGCTTTTTGGTTAAGTAGAGTATATAGGGATGTCTTTTTAAGATCGTTGCCTAGTGTTTTAATATGTGCCTCTACCAAAATTTATCCCAATTCCTACCCACACAGTAACTAAAATATATTGTGCATATATTATGGATTAGGCACTGTTCTAAATATCACAACCCAATGAAGTAAATTCTGTTATTAGCTCCACTTTACAGATGGGTAAACCAGAAGCACAATGGGATAATTTGTCCATGATCACATAGCTAGTAAATTGTGGAGATGAGATTTGAATCCAGGCAATTCTTAACCACTATGCTATACTGCTTCCCTATTGATGGGTTATTTAGGCCTTTCTCTAGATTCTTTTAGACTTTTTTTTATTATAGGTAATGCAGTAATGAATACCCTTGTGCATAAATATTTATATACTTTTTTTTTTTTTTTTTTTGAGAGAGAGAGAGAGGGCACGGCCAGAGGAGAGGGGAAAGACAGAATCCCAAGCAGTCTCCATGCTCAGCGTGGGACCTGATGTGAGGCTTGATCCCTCAACCTTGGGATCATGACCTGAGCTGAAATCAAGAGTTGGATGCTCAATCGACTGAGCCACCCAGGTACCCCATTTTCTAAGTATATCAGTAAGGGCAAATTCCTTGAAATGACATCATGAAGTCAAAGAGCAGTATATTTTTATTTGAACAGGAAAAGTTTTTCCTCCAAATGTATCATTTGTTTTAGGGAGGCAGCAATTTATCAGAGGCAACAAGCTGTCCTCTTGCTGTATTTAAAATTTTATTAGCAGGGCACGTGGGTGGTTCAGTCAGTTGAGCATCTGACTTCAGCTCAGGTCACTGATCTCATCATGAGTTGGAACCCCACATCGGGCTTGCTGCTATCAGCATAGAGCCCACTTTGGAACCTCTGTCTTCCTATCTCTGCCCCTCCGCTGCTTGCACTCTCTCTCTCTCTCTCAAAACTAAACATTTAAAAATAAGTAAATAAAATAAATCTTATTAAAAAATAAAATCAAATAGAAAATCAAATAAAAATTTACTAAGAGAAGTACTAGAAAGTCATCTTAGTCCTTTATCTGAGGGAGTAATTATCTAAGCAGTCCTTTCTTTATATCATTTCTGTTATTTGATTAAGAGTGCATAGAGGTGGGCGCCTGGGTGGCTCAGTCGGTTAAGCATCCGACTTCGGCTCAGGTCATGATCTCACGGTTCGTGGGTTCGAGCCCCATGTCAGGCTCTGTGCTTACAGCTGCCTCAGAGCCTGGAGCCTACTTTCGATTCTGTATCTCCCTCTCTCTATGTCCCTCCCCTGCTCAAGCTGTGTCTCTCTCTCAGAAGTAAATAAAACATTAAAAAAAATTAAAAAAAAAAAGTGCATAGAGGTAAACCGCAAGCCAAAGAGCCCTAGACTGGGGCCTGGGTCATGGTAGTTCAGTGATTGAATTAAATGAGACAGTCTTTGATTTTTTTTGAATCTGTAAAATGGGGATATTAAGTACTACTTACTTTATCTCCCACCTATGGGTATAGAGGCACAAATATGAATGTACACATTGTTCATATGTATCATTAAGAACCCTTATAATGGAGGGATACCCATCTAGGAACCAGGGGAAACAACTATGGGGCCTGATAGGGAATTGAAATCTGGTATCTTTTTGGTCACTAAACGCATAACATGTGCCTTACTCATACATGTGCATCAGAAACTCTGGTAGAGACAGTTTCTCAACCATTTATTTTGTGTGACCATCTATATAAGTCTTGGTATACTTTTAGCAGGGAGGCTCACTATAAATATTTTATGAATAAATTAATGAACAAAGTTTTCTTTTTTTTTTTTTTTAAGTTTATTTATTTTGAGAGACAGAAAGAGAGCAAGCTAGTGGGGTAGGGACAGAGGGGGTTGGGGGAGACAATCCCAAGTAGATTCCCTGTTGTTAGTGCAGACCCTAACATGGGGCTTGATCTCACAAAATGTGGGATCTTGACCTGAGCTGAAACCAAGAATTGGATGCTTAACTGACTGAACAATCCAGGTGCCCCTGAGCAAAGTTTACAGTGATGATCATCAATTTTCTAAAGCTAGGACAGATATTCTCTCAAAAAAAAAAAAAAAGGAAATAATTTTTACCACTTTGTTTTTCCCGTTAATAATGAATATGTATGTTTTCTTTAGGAGGACTATGTTCATAATATGGCTTAAGGTCTTAAAATTTGGTCTTGGGTAAACTAATAAGCAAATCACCCAGAGCAGAGTATGAAATTATCTAGTTTGTAAATGGTGAGTAACTGCCTCTCTATAAATTTGGAAAATACAAAAATGTAGAAAAATAATCCATTTATTGACTAGTAACCCTTACNATAAAATAAATTTTAAATTTATTTATTTTTGAGAGAGAGAGACAGCGTGAGCAAGGGAGGGTCAGTTGAAAGTAATAAGAATGGGGAAACCTTGTCTTTAGAAGTAACCTTCCAGACAGAAAATAAATATATAAGTTTTGGATACCTGGATTATTCCCTGAGGTTTAGCTACTAAAAGCAATATCCCATATTTTGAATCATGATTTATTACATGCCCAGTAGTAGTCATCACCAGTACCTAGTGCAGTGTCTACACAGTCAGGCGTTCAAACATTTGCTCAATAAGTAAATGAATAAAAAGTAAATTCACAGTTAAAGCCAAGTATGAAGAGAATGTTTAATTTTTTTTTTTTTCATTTAGCTCCAGCAATGTAGTTTCCAACCAGCAAAGTGCATTCAGGTTACATGAATCAAGCTCTTTGGTCCACAGAGTAATGCATCATGGGATATTACAATCATTGCTTTTACAACTGTGTGTGGTCCTGTAAAATTCTGTGCTCTTGGTGACAAATGAAGGAGGAAGACAGACACAGATGAGGACAAATCAAAACCAATGTCCTACCTCGGTGGCTCAGTTGGTTAAGCGTCCGACTTAGGTTCAGGTCATGATCTCACGGTTCATGGGTTCGAGCCCTACATCGGGCTCTGTGCTGACAGCTAGCTCAGAGCCTGGAGCCTGCTTCGGATTCTGTGTCTCCCTCTCTCTCTGACCCTCCCCTGTTCATGCTGTCTCTCTTTTTCAGAAATAAATAAAAAACATTAAAAAAAATTTAAAAAACCCCACCAATGTCCTACCAATGGAAGAGCACTGACACTTTTATGAAGAATTTAGACAAATTTGCAAACATACTGCAATTTTTATTTTTTTACTGAAAAAAATTTATTTTTTAATTTTTNAAATACATTTTATTTTGTATTTTAGTATTCCTTTTTAATGTTTTGTTCTTTTTTATTTATTTATTTATTTATTTAGAGAGAAAGAGAGAGAGAAACAGTGTGATTGGAGGAGCAGACAGAGAGGGAAAGACAGAATCTGAAGTAGGCTCCAGGTTCTGCACTCTCAGCACAGAGCCTGACATGGGGCTCAAACTCACGAACCACAAGATCATGACCAGAGCAGAAGTCAGACGTTTAACCAACTGAGCCACCCAGACTCCCCCATACTGCAATTTTTAAAACAGTGACTTACTGAGCTATGGAGGAAAAGTAAAAAGGGAGCTGTTATTAAAGAGATGTTTCCCTTTTGCCTGATTTATATGGCCTGATTGTCCCATTAGTCCATATATATTAGCCTAAATATATTCATGTGATAGACTTAATGATGGCTCCCAAAATGTCCGTGTCTTAATTTTGTGAACATATGAATATGTTACCTTACATGGCAAAACAGATTCTGTAGATAGGATTAAGATAAGGGTCTTGAGATGGGGAGATTATTCTGAATTATCCCAGTGGGGACAGCGTAATCAGAAGGATCCTAATAACAGGGAGACAGGAGGAAGGATGAGAGTCAGGAGATTCAAGACACTGTGCCGTTGGTTCTAAAGATGTAGGAAGAGATCATGAGTCAAGGAATTCAGGTAGCTTCTAGAAGCTGGAGGCAAGGAAACAGATTATCCGCTGTGGCCTCCAGAGGAATGCAACCCCACTGATAGTTTAATTTCAGCCCAGTAAAACCCATTTTGGACTTCTGACCCACAGAACTGTAAGATAATAATCTATGTTGTTTTGGGGTTTGGGGTTTTTTTTTTTTTTTAAGTTTATTTTGAGAGAGAGGGAGAGAGAGAGGAGGGATAGGGACAGAAAGAGAGGAAAAAAGAGAGAATCCTTATTAGACTCCACACTCTCAGTGCAGAGCCCAATGTGGGTCTTTATCTCACAAACCGTGAGATTACAACCTGAGCTGACATCAAGAGTCAGACACTTAACTGAGGCACCCAGGTGACCCTAAACTATGTTGTTTTAAGCCACTAAATTTGTAGCGCTTTGTTAGGACAGCAAGTTTCTATTATACATTTATTAATCTGCACTTAACTTATGGAGACACTAATTTGTAGTCAGTGCAAACTGAAATTTACTTCTAGTTCCCTTGGATTAAAACCAGAGTTATCCTAGAGTGCCTGGCTGAGTCAGGAGAGCCTGCGACTCTTGATCTTAGGGTCATGAGTCCGAGCCCAGTGCTGGGTATATAGAGTCTACTTTAAAAATAAATAGAATAAGGGGCGCCTGGGTGGCTTAGTCGGTTAAGCGTCCGACTTTCGCTTAGGTCATGATCTCGCGGTTCGTGGGTTCGAGCCCCGCGTCGGGCTCTGTGCTGGCTGCCAGCTCAGAGCCTGGAGCCTGTTTTGGAGCCTGTTTCGGAGTCTGTGTCTCCCTCTCTCTCTGACCCTCCCCTGCTCACGCTGTCTTTCTCTCTCCTAGAAATAAATTAAAATATTAAAAATAAATAAATAAATAGAATAAGAAAATAAGAAACAAAACAAAACTGGAGTTATCCTTTGAAAAGTGATTCATTCCAAGGCCGGGGTAGGAAAAATATATAAAATGAATCTAGAAATACCTTCTGGTATCAGAAAGTGAGAAAGTGCTAAAAAAAAAAGTTTAGCGTATGTCAAAAGGGTACAGACATTAGCCTGAAAAGGCTATCAATGCCTAAAGCTGGAAGTTGAACAATGAAATAATGATAATTTGGATTATAACTCCCCAAGTAAAATATAAATATATACTCATGACTCCATAATAAAATAAGTACATACATACATATATGAATGGAGGAGAATGGACAATTCCATTGAATGTTACAACTAATATGGGAAAGTTTGAACAGAAGCAGAATATTTACGTAGTTCAAAGTATGTCTCCCATGACATTAAAAAAAATTTTTTTTTAATCTTTATGTATTTTTGAGAGAGAGAGAGACAGAGCTCAAGTAGGGGAGAGGCAGAGAGAAAGAGGGAGACACAAAATCCGTAGCAGGCTCCAGGTTCCAAACTGTCAGCACAGAGGCCAATGTGGGGCTCGAACCCACAAACCGTGAGATCATGACCTGAGCCGAAGTGGGATGCTTAACCGACTGAGCCACCCAGGTGCCCCTCCCATGATATTTTAAAATTATAAATGGAAAAGCAGTAACTGTACAGTGGAGAAATCCAGATGACACCAGCTTAACTAAGTAATCAAGATCAATAATCATTAGTGTGGCGGGCAGAATTTTAAGATGCCCGCTCACTCCCTCTGTCCTTCCTACCTTTGATATATATGCCTTACATCCAGGTTGTGAATATAATGGATTTTAATCCTGTAATGAGATTATAGTGTGTGACACAGTTGACTTTAAGAAAAGGGAGATGGTCCCAAAGCAAGGGAATCAAGAGCAAAAATAAACGATTGGGACCTCATCAAGATTAAAAGCTTCTGCACAGCAAANACTATTTGTAAAAAGAAAAAAAAAAAGAAAAGAAAACGGAGATGGTCAGTTGGGGTCTGGCCTAATTGTATGTACCTTTTATTTTACTTATTTTATTATTTGTCAGTTTTTATTTTTAAGTAATCTCTACATCCAACATGGGGCTCAAACCTATAATTCCAAGATCAAGAGGCCCATGCTCTCCCAATCCCTTTATGAGTCTTTTAAATCTTGGCCTAGAAGCCAGAGATTCGAGGTATGAAAAGGATTGTCTGGGAAGTGCTCTTGCTGCCCTTGTAGACAGAGGCAACATGCAAGCAGAACTTGAGAGTGGCCTCTAGGAACTGCGAGTGATCCCTGGCTGCCGATAGCCAGAAAACGGGCCCATCCTCTACCCAAGAAGCTGAATTCTGCCAACAAGCTGCATGAGGTAGGAAGAGGGGTAAAAGGTCCACATGTGAATGCAGCCATCGGACACCTTGATTTTGGCCTTGTGAGACCCTGAGCAGGAAGCCCAGCTGCAGCTTGCCTGGACTTCTCACATCCAGAATCTGTAAGTTAATAAGTGGGTGGCTTCTTACAGCTCTGGCTCTGTGATTTACTCCAGCAGCAGAAGAAAACTATACATGCAGCTGTAACACATCCCAACATATGCCCCCTGATAGGATGCTCTGAAAAGGACCTGTGGCATATGAGATTTTCTTGCCCAAAATACACTACCTCATCTAATCATGGGAAAACATAAGAGAAACCCAAGTGGAGAGTCTACAAAATGACTGACCAGTACTCTTCAAGGCGGTTGAGATCATGAGAGACAAGGAAAGACTGAGGGTCTGGAGCAGACACAGGATGGTAGTGGTAAACTGGTGAAATCTGCAGTTTAGTTCATAACAAAAACTACAACAAAACATGCAGTCATTTCTCTCTAGAACTGGCTAGTCTACATAACCGTAATAAATCACTTGCTGGAACCCGGTTTTTCCAGTTGTTAGGTAACACAAATAGCAGTTTGTAGTGGTATTTTAGGATTCTTAGCTGAGGGACGCATGGGTGGCTCAGAACGTTAAGCGTCTAACTCTTGGTTTCAGCTCAGGTCATGATGGAGTCCGCTTGGGATTCTCTCTCTCTCTCCCTATCCCTCTCCTGCTCATACTCTTTCTCTCTCAAAATAAACTTTAAAAAATAAACAAAAGGTTGTTAACTGAAATAGTTCTGTTGCTTACTGTTTGTTTTTTAATAGTTCTGTTTTCCTTTAAGAAAAATTTTGGAAGAGTTGGTGTGTTTTGGAAGACTTAGTATGCTCCAACATTGTAATGATTTTGAGGCACTGATACAGATTAATGAAAGCAAATACTATGAATGGATATAATCCAAAAATGAAAATCTGGAAAGCTTAGTACACAGTGGAGGCTTTTTGTGGCTGTTGCTTTGCTGTTTGCTTTTTCCTTTTATTGCAAATTAAGAAGTTGGCATAAACAATAAATACACAAGATCCTTTTACAGCTTAAAAGAATGAACATTTCAGAAATTTTCTGAGCTCAAGTCAGGATAAAGAGAAGGAACCAAAAAAGAATTCAGTAACACACCATTCAAACAGTTTAATTCAGACAAGATAGAAACCCCCCTTCTAATAGAAAAAAGAAAAAAAAAAGGACAAATGGCCTGCATGGAGTATTTACATGAGCTTCTTTTTTTTCAAAGTTTATTTATTTACTTC
This sequence comes from Crocuta crocuta, assembly GCF_008692635.1. Taxonomy (NCBI): domain Eukaryota; kingdom Metazoa; phylum Chordata; class Mammalia; order Carnivora; family Hyaenidae; genus Crocuta; species Crocuta crocuta. The sequence continues at coordinate 157,981 of NW_027530981.1, forward strand.
CAGAGAGTGAGCATGAGCAGGGGGAAGCGTGGAGAGAGAGAGAATCCCAAACAGGCTTCACACTGTCAGCAAAGAGGACCCAGGGCTCAAACTTATGACCCAGGAGATCATGACCTGAGCCGAAACCAAGAGTTGGTTGCTTAGCCGACTGCTCCACCAAGGTGCCGCTACATGAGCTTTCTAGGAATGGTATCATGAGTCTGCCCCTATACGTTTTTTGTTAGCTCTATTTCAGAGAGATGGACACATACAGCATGGATGGAATCATCATTGATCACATCATCGGTGATTACTGTATAAAGTACTCTAACTTTGCTGCTCATACATTTTAGGTAACATAATTCTTCCCTCCTTCTTCCACAGAGAGTAACACAATGCTTACCATTTCCAGCTCAAAACTGGCTTAACGGCCTCTTCTGAGGTTAATGTTAACATCGTTTGGGACAGAGTAACAGGAAGCATCTGTGTATCTTACCACAAACTGAGATGATCCATTCTTCCCCCATCTGAAGTATAAATTCTGTTGGTATTAAATTACTTAATTGCTTCTGCTTTATACATTACTACATTAAAACATTTAGATATATAAAACTAAAATGATTTATGACTATGTAAGTATTTATTTAGTTCTTCCCAGTTGGTCAATATTGATTCTTTTCCCCCCTCTATAAATTATTATTTATTTACTTAGTTATTTTTAAAGTTTTAATTTAAACTCCAGTTAGTTAACATATAGTATCATATTAGTTTTGGGTGTATAATATAGTGATTCAACAATTCAGACATCACCCTGTGCTCACCACGTCAAGTGCACTCCTTAATTCCCGTCACTTATTTAACCCAGCCCTCCACCCCCTCCCTTTTCCTCTATAATTTAAAGGAAACTTATATTATGAAAGCTGTTCTTAGATCTCTTTTGTTTTTATGTTCTAGAACCATCTATGGCTACAGCAAAATTTCAGGGAATCATGTTAGTCAATTAGCAGGTGCTAAGTTTCCTAGAGGAGCAGATGGAATAATCATGTCCTACAAAATGGGGAGGGGACTACTTGATCTTTCCTCAAATATGCTACAGAGTTTCCATACAAAAGGCTATAACTAAAACCATACTTTTCTTTTTTAAAAAAATTTTAAGTTTATTTATTACTTTTGAGAGAGAGCACAAGCAGGGGAGGGTCAGAGAGAAGGAGAGACAGAATCCCAAGCAGGCTCCACACCTTCAGGGCAGAGCCTGATGTGGGGCCCAAACTCACAAACTGTGAGATCATGACCTGAGCTGAGATCAAGTGCAGGACACTTAACCAACTGTGCCACCCAGGTGCCCCATAAAACCATATTTTTCTCCTCTTGTATGTTTGCAGAAGATCCTTATATGATCTTTTATAACGTATTTTTTACTTTTTGAACTGTAGTTTTCAATATTAAGTGGCATTAGTCATTTAAGAATAGAGTATGCATCTAAAGTTTTTTTAGCAATAAAAAATATACGACAGAAAAAAGCCAATAGAAAAAAGCAGCATACTTAGCACTGCTCCCAGATTTTTTAACTCGACTATAATATGGATAATTGGACTATATTGGTATCATTAGAATTGTACAGATATTTTACTAATCACCTTGGGACTCTCTTAGTGAGGTTGAAAGTCTGCATTTGCTTCCTCAGAACTCTTCTTATTCAACCTACAGAATAGCCATATCTTAAATTTTTTTAATGTTTATTTTTGAGATAGAGAGAGACAGAGCATGAGCAGGGGAGGGGCAGAGAGAGGAGACACAGAATACAAAGCAAGCTCTAGCCTCTGAGCTGTCAGCACAGAGCCCAACGCAGGGCTCAAATTTGTGAACCGCGAGATCCATGACCTAAGCTGAAGTTGGATGCTTAACCAACTGAGACACCCAGGTGCCCCTCGAATAGCCATATCTTAATTATGTAATGGTCTCAAGGACATTGTACTGGTTAAGAATTCAAAATCTCAAATATTCATTAATTTAATAAATATTTATGGTGCAAATTTTGTGCCAGGTACTGTTCTAGATGCTTAGTGAACAAAATAGATTTTTTTTAAAAAAGGAGGGATGCTTGGTTGGCTCAGTCAGTAGAGCACGTGACTCTTGATCTCAGGGTCATGAGTTCAAGTCCCACACTGGGTGTGAAGCCTACTTAAAAAATAAAATAAAAATAAATTTAAGGGGTGCCTGCATGGCTTAGTTGGTTAAGTGTCCAACTTTGGCTCAGGTCATGATCTCACAGTTCGTGGGTTTGAGCCCCGCGTCGGGCTCTGTGCTGCCAGCTTCAGACCCTCTGTCTCCCTCTCTCTCTCTGCCCTTCCCCTGCTCTTGCTCTCTCTCAAAAATAAAACATTTTTAAAAACTTTTAAAATAAATTGCTACTACTACTAATAATAGTAAAGGAAAAAACCCTAGCCTTCATGGCACTTATATTTTTTAAAATGGGATCTAAATAAAGTAAAACATCTCTAAAACAATAGGTCTCTTCTCTCTTGCCAGAGTGAAGCCACTTGAGGGAAGGGGCTGCTGTTTCCCCAGTATCCGAACTGTAGTGCCCAGCCCACTATACATGGTTAATCGATATTCCTTGAATAATTAAATAGCAGAAGATCCTTTTTGCTTAAGTACAAATAACGCTTCTTTATTGCCTGTTGTAGCTGTTCAAATTTTTCAGCTTGGCCTCCAGAGTTCTGTCCCTTGGGCCCTACCCTACAACTTTATTTTCCACTATTTTTCAGCACACCCCTGGTAGTACTATAGAGAAGATACAGTCACTCTTGCTTTACCTCACACCACTTCCTCTGTCCCAGATAAATAAAAGCCGTCTCCATTTAGATTCGACAGACACTCATCTAGGATCTTTTATGTGCCAGGACTGTGCTAGAGATTTTCCTGTATTTTCTTGAATGTACACAAGCACACTCGCAGGGTTTTAGAAGGAGCAAAGGAAGCTCAGAGTTCTGAGAGCCGCCCTGGGTCACTAAGCTACCCAGTAGGGCCTGAGCGTCCACCACAAGCGCAGGCAGCCTTCTCTCCTTGCTCTGCCCCTTTGGCTCCCTACTGAGCCCTTGCTTGTCTCCAGGGCCTCCTGGATCTTATCTATTTTTGCAGCTAGACTGTAAGCTCCCTGTGCCCAACGATGTTCTAATTCCCCAGAGTCCGAGTGCCACGCCCAGCAAGCGCTCAGTAACTAGTTCACTAATTGAAGGAAGGCTAACCAATTTGGGCCCAGTCTCCTATTTTCAACTGTTACAAAGTTAACCTTTGGAATAAATTCCATTTTTTTGGTAAGAATTTATTTTTAAATAATCTATGCACCCAATGCGGGGCTCAAATTTACAACCCCGAGATCAAGAATTGAGATCTTGATCTTCTGAATTGAGCCAGCCAAGTGCCCCCACAAATTCCATCTTCTCAGTTAAGTTTTACATGGTCAGAACTTGCTGTGTGAAAAAAGTGCTTCCTTTCGGTCTCAAATACCTCATCTGAGATTTTAGCTATCTTTGACTTCACGTAAACGATTTAACGTTCAGCTGATCTACTTCGTTCACTGACTTTAATCACAATCCTGTTCAGTTTATTTTCCAAGCACAGAAGTCCGAGCGTTTCTGGGTTCTCTTTCATCCTTTTGACCACACAGCGTCTTGAGATAACGGCAAGTAAACTTCATGGACAAACTGCGTTTTCACGAGATAACCTATCCGGGGTCACGAGTTCTCTCATCAGCCTGCAGATTTGCCCCCAGCATGTTTAGCTTGGCCAGCAGTTGAGAAAAAAGAAAACCTTAATTCTTTTTAAGCATCTCTGTGCCTCAAGTGCCTCTCCGATTCCACCTCTCCCTCCAGTCTTCAATCAGGCCAGTTTAGACCTTTATCCTGCACCTCAGCTGTGAAGCCCGCAAGGACCGGGCCCGTCTGGTTCACTACTTATCCACTGCAGGGCGCCGCACATTTCAGCCGCATAATACACACCAGTAGCTCTTCAGCTTTTTGTTCCAGGTCACCATAAAAATGCATACGTGTGCATGTAACTGAAGCGAACGGTTTCATGAAATAAACTTTGACCACAATGACTCCAGCTATTTTCCATTCTATCATTCTATTCTCTTCAGTAGGTTATGAGCTGCGAAGTAGATTTCTTAAGTTCCCTGTTTCAAACACAATATGCCGCAGAGTTGAGGGGAGTTCTCTTAGCACTGTATCACCTAGTACCCTGTAAAGGAAGACCCCTGTGATCATTTTCCATTGGAGCCAAGTTCTAGGGAAATACCCATCATTCTGGCACACAGCTGAGTGAATAAAATACACTGAGTGGCTTTGTGTTGGTGGAGTCTGTTCTTGCTGTGAAAATATATAGTTTAGTATATAGTTCAATAGTGTTTAAAATTACACTTTCATTTCATCAAGAGCACTAATAACTTCAAAGAGAAATCTCACATAAATCTTCCAAGAAAATAATAAATATGTAAATAGGGTTCTAATTAATGTGGTATTCTTCAATACTTAAAAAAATTTTTTTTTAATGTTTTACTTATTTTTGAGAGAGACAGAGCATGAGCATGAGCACAGAAGGGGCAGAGACAGAGGGAGACACAGACTCTGAAGCAGCCTCCAGGCTCTGAGTTGGCAGCAGAGAACCTGACGAGCGGCTTGAACTCACAAACTGAGAGATCGTGACCTGAGCCTAAGTAGAATACCTAACCGACTGAGCCATCCAGTAGCCCCTGTTCTTCAATACTTTAGAAACTGATTCTAGGGTAAGGCCCCTTTCAGTTTTCTTTCTTTTTTTTAATGTTTGTTTATTTTTGAGACAGAGAGTGAGTGGGGTAGGGAGCAGAGAGAGAGAAGGAGACAGAATTGGAAGCAGGCTCCAGGCTCTGAGCTGTCAGCACAGAGCCAGACACAGGGCTCAAACTTGTGAACTGCGAGATCATGACCTGAGCCAAAGATAGCTTAACATACTAAGCGACCCAGGTGCCCCATGGCCCCTTTGTTTTCTTTGCTTTTAATTTTTTTTTTAACATTTATTTATTTTGAGAGACAGAGCGTGAGCGGGGGAGGGTAGAGAGAGAAAGACACAGTATCTGAAGCAGGCTCCAGGATCCGAGCAGTCACCCCAGAACCTGACGTGGGGCTTAAACTCACAAACCACAAGATCATGACCCGAGCCGAAGTCAGCCGCTTAACTGACTGAGCCACCCAGGCACCCCACCTTTCAGTTTTCTAATGAAAGTCCTACTTTGATGCCAGTCACTATGAATTCAGAGAAAAGAAATAGGAACGGACAGTTAGGTGTCAGATATTATACCACAGATGGTCATATAAGCCATCTTATTCAAGCAATGGTGTTAAGAATGAGAGCATTGAGGTCTGAGAGTCTAGGGAACTTGCCCGTTTGTATAGCTAGTAAATAAATATTAGCTATGAGATTCACACATGGTTTTCTGATCTAAACCCCACAGTTCTAACGCTGTATTTGCATTTTAAAACAATACCTGTGTGCTAAAACAGGTAGTTGGAAATGTTACACGTCAAACATCTACTAGCTCCTTTGTGGGATGGCTCTTTTTGAAGTTATTTCATAATCTTTTTTACGATTCATTGTCAGCAGTCTTTCTTCTGCAGTGCCTCACGTTGAAATTTACATGCGTTTGTCATTCTTTAGGATGGCTACTGAAGGGGTTACCTGGCCACCATAGTCTCCTGTTGTGCGTTCTGTGTGTACTCTTCCTGTACCCCATTTTGTATTTCTTAACACTTTGAGTCTGATGGACACCAAAATTTCAACTAAACTTAAAATTATTGTTTAAAATTTATTTTTATTATTATTTTTTAAATAGTGTATTGTCAATAAACTTAAAATTCTTTATGTCAGACTGTCACTTATCTGGGTATTCAAAACTATCTGGGAAAAAAAAAATCAATGGACTGTTTATATTTTAATGCAGATAGTGGGTATACCGTAATCATAGTCTCCTTTCATCTTTTTCCGTGTTGAGGTCAACTTGGGTCTAGTGCTAAGCCCACTGTCTTGGTTGTGTTTCAAAACAAAACCAAAACAAAAACAGTTCTCCCTGACCTTGAGCCACACTGCTTGTAAGGTGTTTATTGGGAAGCAATCAAAAAGAGCAGCTGACCTTTACAGAGCACTTACTATGTGCTGGAAACCCTGCCTCGGGCAATCCTCACAACTCTGTAATCCTCAATTTGACAGACAAGGAAACGGAGGGGAGGGGTTACGTAGCTCGCCTAGGATCAGTGGTAAACCAGATGGCCTTGATTGAAGACTGAACTCCCAACCACATCAGGCCCCTTTGCACCAGAGGAACACGTGTGGAAGATAACCAACAAACAAAACAAAAAACCTAGAAAACAAAGATTTAACTTGCAGAGCTCAGAACAGAGGCATCAAGACAAGAATGGCCCTGGCTTGCTGTGTGGGGCAAAAAACAGCAACAACCTGGGGCACGTGGATGGTTCAGTTAAGCGTCTGACTTCGGCTTAGGTCATGATCTCACAGTTCGTGGGTTCAAGCTCCATGTCGGGCTCTCTGCTGACAGCCAGCTCAGCTCCTGAAGCCTGTTTCTGATTCTGTGTCTCCCTCTCTCTCTGCCTCTCCCCTGCTCACGCTGTCTCTCTCTCTCAGAAATAAGTAAAAACATTAAAAAAAATTTAAAAACAAAACAGCAACGACCTAATCGAGGGATGAGGTTGGATAATTTTTAGTAGAATCTTATCTACATCCGTCCCTTCATTTCTTCCTTTTTCTGGTTTTCCTTAATAAAACAAAATGCAGGGGCCCCTGGGTGGCTCAGTTGGTCGAACAACCGACTCTTGATTTTGGCTCAGGTCATGATCTCACGGGTTTGTGTGACCTAGTCCTGTGCTGAGCTCCAGGCTGCCAGCACAGACCCTGCTTGGGATTCTCTCTCTTTCTTCTCTCTCTCAAAAGAAAGTAAAAAAAAAAAAAAAAAAAAAGCAAATACCTACTTGTAAGCTCATATAGCATCCAGACATTGAGCTGGGGCTCAATCCCACAAACCATGAGATCGTGACCTGAGCGGAAATCAAGAGGGTTGCTTAACCAACTGAGCCACCCAAGTGGCCCAAGTTACTCCTTACTTCAGTTGAGAGAGAGAATTTACCCCCTTGCCCCAACCTTACTATTGAATTCTGGCAGTCTGTAACAAATACATGACAAAGATGTTACAGTGTAGCAAGTCCAAACTAATTAATGGACATTTCCAGAACATCACTGTAGATGAGCTATTTGGAACCAGGAATTTATTTTCCCATGGAAATAGTGGTTAGGTTCCCAGTGGGTCTACAAAAGTTCCCTTAACCAGGAATGTAGCAGAAATGAACACTGTAATCTTTGTGTTGACCTTTGCTTGTTATTCTGAGGGCTCTATGGACTTCTCTTCTTACTACGATGTTTTAGCTAACCCCCACTTTGGGGACAGCTTTTCATTTGAAATCATAGCAAAGGTTGCCCATCATTTATAATTCTGCTCAACTCCAAGCATCAATGCAGACAGCTGGGCTGTTACATTCTTCTGCCTACAGCACGATAAGGCGGTGACAGGGCACCAGGGACATGTCTTGCCCCTGCTGCTGCCAGTGACCATCAGGTTCCTGGAGGATATCTTCTGGCCCTTGTGGGGATTAAAAAACAAACAACTTTTCTTGATCTCTGGTTTGGCATCATGTCTCAGTGCCCCTGGGTTAGGTGTTAGAACTTGGAGATTACCTGATCATGTGTGCTTTGACTCTAGTTGAATCTATATTACAGAAATGTCATACTAAAACAATCTCATCTAAAGCTATGAGGCGGAAGTCTGCCAAATATGCTGCTCTCAGAAACACCTTCTTGCAGGACACGGTAACCACCATAAAGCCAAATCTTTGTTTTCGATAGAAACATTACCAACAAATGTTTCCAAAACAGAAATGCTTAAAGTGAAAAAAAATTGTGTTTATGGCCATCACCACAGCACGCTTTTGAAGACTTTTAGGCTCTGTACACACACCACACACCCCGCTCCTACCTTTTCACCTCCTTGGGAGTTTTTACACTGGCTAGGGACTCTTGATGTGACTGTAGCACCTGCTTTTAGAAATGTCAGGAAAAACATTTGTATGATTAGGGAAGGTTTATATCCATAGCCCTATCCCTCCAAAAAATTCCCGTGTGCAATTTATATAACCGTGTCTGCTGCCCATGTCTTTTAAAACACTTAATGATTCTGTCAGCAAACATTTGCCAATAAAGGCATGGTTTATCGCATAAAGATGTCTAATGTATCAAACATGCATAACTCTTTTCCTTGAAATGTACACAATCTATGAATGAGAGCTTTTTAGGATATAGGTGATATTTTGTTTTCTTTTTTTCTTTAACACTTATTTATTTTTGAGAGACAGAGAGAGACAGAGCATGAGCAGGGGAGGGTCAGAGAGAAAGGGAGACACAGAGTCTGAAGCAGGCTCCAGGCTCTGAGCTGTCAGCACAGAGCCTGGCACGGGGCTCGAACTCATGATCATGACCTGAGCCAAAGTTGGATGCTTAACTGACTGAGCCACCCAGGCGCCCCTAGGCGGTATTTTCTTAACTTCAATATAATGTTCACAATAAGGTGGTTAATTTTTACATTAAAATCATTAATACCAAAATACAGATCAATTAAAGATTCTAATAGTAAAAATATTAAGGAAAATATTTCCTATTTCAACTAAAGGCCAAGCTGCTTGTGAAATTAAGGCTTCTGAAATTAAAAGAATAAAAGACTAAAAGACACTACCGCTTCAGGTATCACACACGGTAAAACTCTGGCATTCACAGATGCAGTTCATTGTCATCCATTAACTAGATCTTTATATAAAACAGTATAACTTTACAACCACAGGTAACAGCAGCATTTCCAATTATGCTAGTACTTTACAGCATATACTGTTAGTTTTCAGTATCAAGAGGAAGTCTCTCGGAGCGCCTGGATGGCTCAGTTGGTTAGGTGTTCGACTATGGCTCAGGTCAGGATCTCACGGTTCATGAGTTCGAGTCCCACATCGGGCTCTGTGCTGACAGCTAGCTCAGGGCCTGGAGCCTGCTTTGGACTCTGTGTGTCTCCCTCTCTCTGACCCTCCCCTGCTCACGCTGCCTCTCTCTCTCTCAGAAATAAAACATTAAAAAAAAAAAGAGGAAGTCTCTCAATCACAGTTTTATCTCAATTGACAACTATATTTATTTTTTTTGCATTCCTCAACATAATGGATAGATTTAGTTTCTAGACCTCACGAAGGTGAAACAGGCCACTTGTCACCAATGAAGAGGACTCCAATTGCTGGCTACTCAAAATTTGGTTTTGGCACAGAGCACATGGCAGGAATTTAGCATTTCCAGATATAGAACATAGAGCTGTGGTAGGCAATTCTAGAGCACAAGGAGTATTTGAAATCTTCTTAGAAAGTTTCAGGGCCAAGAAGTTATCCCAACAGTATTTAAGTGAAGAAAGGAAAAAGGAGGAGGAGGAGAGAAAAGAAGGTAAAATAACTCTGTTTGGAGCTCTTGGGGGTATTAAATGAGAGCAGATACATCAAGTGTCCAGCAAGGTTACCAAAATGCACTAGGTTCTCAATAATGTTAGTACTGGGAATTTTACTGAGCAAAAGTAGGGTTATTTAAGATTAACTATGTAATTCTGTTTGCACCTGCAGCATCTAGGAATTGGAAAGACATAGCACCTAAAATGAATTCAATTATCACGTGAAATACTGACCAATTAAATTCACCAATATTGCAAAGGTGGTGAGATTTCTTTCTTTGTTAAACTGTAATTCCCCAAGTCTGGGTTATTTAGCTCAGCTGGTAGATACATCATGGATTATAGCCATGTACAAGTCAAGCTTTATAAAGAGAAAGACATTGAGATGCTAAGATTATGCACCATATCCCATATCCCTATCACGCAAGTAAGTTTGGAGTCACAAGAGGGATTGCATAAAAGGGTGCAGTCAGCTTAAAGCAAACACATCTTAATTTCTTGAAAATGTAAAGCATTCCTATAAGTTTACATCATATATAGGAACAAGTTCGAAAACACGTTTTTCAAGTCCACTAGAGTTCCACATTAAGAGAAGTAATTTTCTTGTTATGACCAATGTGTTTGCTCTCCAAATTTTTTTTTTTTTTAAGATTTTCTTTTTTTAAGTAATCTCTACACCCAACGTGGGGCTCGAACCTACAACCCCAAGATCAGGAGTCACATGGTCTACCAACTAAGCCAGCCAGGCGCCCCTCCAAATGTTTTTTTTTAAAAAGTTGTACATAGAACACAACTTCACAATTGAGGTTTCCAAGATGGTAAGAATCCGTTAATTTTACACCTTAATGATTTCAGATTTTTCTACTACAGAGAAAAATAAAAGGCCACAAAAAGAAAACCCAAATTATTCAGGTACTGTATTCAGATTTAGAAGACAAAGATGGGAGTCAACATGAAAATAATAATGATCTGATATATGCATTATCTGAACTCACTTTAACCTTGAGGGAATTTCTAAATTTGTAATCTCAAGAAATAAACATTTTAAAGTGAAGTCTTCAGTTATTTCTAAGTGCTTTGCGATACACTTTAAATGAGAGAAATGAAATCTTCTGCTGATTCAAGGCACTAATATCACAAATGCGTTCCCACTAGGTTGGCCAACGTGTGTCAGAAACATAACTTTTCGTACAAGATTCAGTTCATCATTCCCTGTAGAACTTACAAAAAGACCCTGTGATCATTTTCTGGTATTCTTCTCTTTCTTCGCAAAAATAGAGAAATCGCTGTGTAATTTGTTCTCCTCCAATAAGAGTCCATGGGAACTGTTGCAAGTGGGCGGCACCCTTCCCTCATCTCTTTGCTACCTCAGCTTTCTGTAACTTTGATCCCATTTATTTAGGAAGCTTTGGTCATTAAAAAAAAAAAAGTAGATCCGTGACAACCACTGCAATATATTAAAAGTGATTTATACAAGCTGGCAGCACATTGGAAGTTATGAACTAACAACATATCAATCAACTCTAACAAAAACACACATTTTTCCATTCTGTGAGACAGAAAGTGGACAGCAACATGTGCGATGCACCAAAGATCTAAACCCTGAAGATTCTGATTAGGAAATCAAATATCTGGGTATAATAAGGAATTTTCTCCATAAGTAATGTTAAAGAAAATCTAAAGCGGTCTTTTCAAGTCTGTTTCCAGTTTCACAGTAACCCTTCTTCATGGGTAGACCATAACAGAATGAGAATTATTCTCAGAAATGTGCTCAGTTATACTTAAGTTGTATTTAACCTCTCAGTGATCTCTGCCTTCATTGGTACTGTGAAAAATAAATAGTCCTATCATGCCTTTCTGGACAGTCAATAGATTTTATTCACATGGCTTTGAGAAAAGGAGACAAAAGACATCCCTGAACAATTGTCTTTCAGCAATCTCAGTTTTGAGTGGAAACTATAATGCACATGTTTATATGTAAAGCGACTTGCAAATATGCAGGTAAAAACATATCAATAGACAAATAAAGATACAGTGGCTATGAAGTCTCTTGAAGTACACATTTATAAACTGACCACCAGACACAGAACTTGGATCCGCAATGGAGAAGAATCGTTATTAGCCTGAAAAAAATAAAATAAAATAAAATACCACTGCCACCAACCTGGGAAAAAAAAAAAATCACATAGGAAATAGAAAACAATAATCACCGGAAAACCTGTGTCTTGTAAAGATTTCTTTCCATCAGAAGATGCAGAAACATTTTTCCCCCGAGGTGCAAATGAAAAGGTTTCTCAAGCACCCCCAGTTTCTTCCCTGCGTTTGCCCCCAGGCGCCAGTGTAGACGGCCCGTATGGACTTTTTTCCGGAGAGGAGAAGTCAAAATTTGTACTTTATCGGGAGCGGGTGCACTTTTCCCCCCGGCCCCCCTTTCCTCTGCCTCCAAGATGGTAGGAAAGTTGTCGTTTCGGAGGGCAGAGGAGCGGCTCTCTGGTGTTATGTCCTCGCAGTGCCTGTAGTGGTGCTGTAGGAGGCTGCTGCCTCTTCTTGTGCAGCCCCGGCAGCCCTGCCTTCTTGGCTGGAGAGTATATTCAGGGATTTCCCCTTAATAATCACCGACCCTGGGAGCACTTTTTAGTTTCCAAAATAAAAATATGATCCTCACCCCTCTTGCTTGACAGGGAAAGGCTCTCGCCGGAGCCCAGGGGGGAGCAGTAGCAGCGGCAGCCGAGCTTCCTAGTCCATTGCCAGCGCCTCTCACTCTGATCTGTCAGCCCGGCCGAGGGGAAAGGGGGGAAGGAGAAAAAAAAAAAAGCAGCTGAAAGGTAAGCAGAGGCGGCCCCAGGCCCGGCCCACATCCCCGGGCTCCCGNCAGGAGCCCCCAGGCTGGGGAGAGGGCCTTCTCGGCCCCTTTGGAAAAGTTTTCCAGATATATTTCTTAGCTTATTAGTTAGTGACTGGGCTTTTGCTGTGGGAAAGGAGGAGGTAAATTCAGGTGGCATTTCTCCTGGGCAGGCTCTCCTGATCGCCTTTTTAGC
>NW_027530981.1:170609-184112 GCF_008692635.1 Crocuta crocuta
TTTCGTCTCGAACTCCTCCGGGTCGCAAGCCCCCTTTCCTGGACGGTCCCCGCAGAGGGGAGAGACGAAGGGAGCGGCGAGGAGACTGTCATTAGAGGGGGCTGGATTTCTGGAGCAGCCCCCAGACGTGGGAGTTTCCCGTCCTATTTGGTCAGTGGCTGGTGAATCAGACACACGATCGGACCCCGAGGGGGAGACCCTGGTTGTCAGAACGCTCGGAAGCATTAAAAATTAGGAGGGAGAGGAGGTGGGCAGGGCAGCTCCCGAAACCAAGTCTACAGTTTAAGGAGGAGTAGTTTATTTATTCAGACAATAACTACTTGGATTGATGTGATATTCTTATGTCCGACCCTAGACATCGAAAAATGGGGATTTTTAAGGAAACTTGGTATTACCACAATTCAGAAGGGTCTGTGGAACAGCCCTCAGGGAACTGAACATAGCTGACACTGTGGTTTTGGTAATTTTTTTTTTCTGTGTTTAAACGGATTCAATTTTAGTTTTATTTTGGTGCCTCAAGCTTTGAAAGTTGCAAAAAAAAAAAAAAAAGTAAAGAGCTTAAATTTCCAGATCTAGATTTCCTGGTTTTCAGGGTTGGGATGTTTCCTGTGGCTACCCTTAACCACTTTCTGGTTGTTGTCTAGGATGGAAGTGGAAATGTGAATGTCCCCTGCCCCCGCGACCAGCCCCTGGGGTGGGCCAGTTTGCAAGTTAGTTTTCCTCTTTTTTGTTCTTTTTTTTTTTTCCCTCCCTTCTTTTTTTAGCGGCCCTAGGCCATTATGGTGTGTGTCTGTGTGTGTGTCCCACCCGGTGTCTGGCTGTAGTTCACAGAGGTGTTCCACATTCTAACCACACGCGCCCCCCGCCCCCTCACCGTTACCTAGTGCAAAGCTGGCACTTGAGAGCTATGGATGACCCATGACCTGGTCTGACTTCTTTTTTTTTTTTTTTAATATTTTTATTTATTTCTAGGAGAGAGAGAGAGAGAGAGACACGGCGTGAGCAGGGGAGGGTCAGAGAGAGAGAGAGTCACAGACTGAAACAGGCTCCAGGCTCTGAGCTGGCAGTCAGCACAGAGCCCGACGCGGGGCTCGAACCCACGAACCGCGAGATCATGACCTAAGCGAAAGTCGGACGCTTAACCGACTAAGCCACCCAGGCGCCCCAAGACCTGGTCTGACTTCTGTCAGGGGTGGAAGTGAGACTGCTCCTGTGATTCTTACCTGTCTGTCTTTTCCTTTTGTCTGCCTAAAATAAACTCCTTCTGTTTCCCCACAGTGATAGATATCCAGCCAGTTAGCATTTTACTTAAGGAAAGCTTGATATTTGAGGTATGGATTTCATACAGAAATGCAAATTACATTTAATGGTTGTTCAACGTTATCGATTAATCGAAATTGCTTATTGACTTGGACGTTCTCATGTACTTGTGTACCCAGAATTGTTACTTGTATTTTAGCTGGCCCTTATTTTTAGAGCATGTTGGATGGAAGAAATCGTTCAGTGATACTCTTTTCCTAGAACATTTTAGGATTAAAAAAAAAAACCTCTTTGCCCCATAATTTATCTTTAAAGTATATTACCGACTTCTCACATACGCAGGCTTTCCAAAACTGTGTATGTACAAATCCCAGAGTCTTTACTTGTTCCCACTCTATCCCAAACCTATAGAAATTTCCTAATCTAATTGCCTCATGGGCTACTCTAGTCCTGAAGGAATGGAGGATTTGGTAATTTTAAAAGTTATATTTTACTTGAAACTAATAAGACTTTCAGGGCAAATATTGAATTAATTTTAGATTGCTAAGGTAATATATGTTTCACTATTAAATATTCAGTTTCAAAAGAAGATGCTGATTGTAACTTTTAAGTGTGAAATAATCACGTTTTATTTCCTCTGAAAGACTGTACAAGGAAATTTGCATGCCCTCACCCCAGCTATGTTCCTCAAGAAATCCTATTACTACAATTTTGGAGAAATGAGATCTTAGTTTATATGAAAGGCTTTAAGATTTTGAAGTCGGAGCACTCAAACATGGTATCTCAAAAAAAATGCTGATCCATTCATTCTTACCTGAGCTGTTCCCCAGGGGTTAGTAGCTCTCACTGTCCAGGTTTGGATCAGTAGTTCTGGGTAATGAGAGGTCACTTATATCTGAGTACAGTTAGCAACAGTCTCAGACTTCTAACACCCCTCTCCCCTCCTCCCCCCTCCCACACCTGGTAACTTGTAAACAATAGATGAATGGGTGAGTCTGGGTTGGAGGCAGCAAATTGTCCCCAAAGCAGATACTCTGCAGAGTATACAATGGAGTCACATTTAAGTCCATTTAACTTATGCTAATACCACTCTGCTTTGCAAAACAAACAGGAATGGAATCTCCTTCCCACTACATCTGGTACAGGTCTGTCCCAGAGTCCTCACTGTAATGGCTAGTTTTAGACACTGCCTCTGGCTCTTTTGAAACACTTTCAGAGATAACTATTGACTAAAGCTTAACGTTAAAACCTTAGGCCTCGTTCTTTTCCACCTTGCACTTATTATGCCAGGCTACTTGGTTCTGATTCTTTCCCAGAACGTGATTGGTTTTTAAACAGCTTTTTGGTTCAATTTTATTTGTAGTGTGGTATCCTGCCGTCAGACACATTTGGACTGGGTGTTGGGTTCTGATCCCAGCTCTTCCACTGGGAGGGTTACTTAATGTAGAGTTTCTTTATCTGTAAAATGGAAATGGAACATTTTTTGATGTAAGGATTAGATGAGATGGCCCATGTGCTTGGCTCTTGGTAGGTGCTCATTAACTATTCTAACCCACCTTAACCTTTTTTTTTTTAAATTAAAACCATGTAAATACCATTTCTTTTATTTGTTTGCTTTTTCCTGACTACAAGTTATACAGGCTCACATTCATCCCACTCAGCCCAATCTGTCACGCTCAGGAGGTATAATCACTGTTAACATTTTTGGTTGTGTTTTCTCTCCTTGTGTGATTGGATGTGCATGCAGCTCAGTCTCAGGCTCTTGCATTTAACAGTGTTAAAGAGCGTGGAGATGGAGTTTGTGTTGGTTAAGTGTTTGGGCTCTGACCTCAGACTGGCCTGGAATCTCTCATGACTTGGACCAACTACTTAATTTTGTTAAGTCTCGGTTTCTTCATCTGTGCAGAGGGCTGACAATAATGCCTTTATCATAGGGTTGCCGTGACAGTTGAATGAGGAATTTCACTTAGTTTTTAGAATGGTGCCTGGTGCGTGACTTCCATATAATATTTTTCTCTAAAGATTTTTCAGGTTATGGATGTGTTTTCAACACCAATAAGTTCTTGGCTCCGTATGTATTACTAAGAATTTAATGCTAATACTGTATTTGAGTATGGATAGAATATTATAATTACCTTCACGGGGGAAATAAGTTTTTGTGCCACTGGCAAGTTAGCAGTATGTTCATAGAAGTTGCAGCGGCTTGATGGTGGTCTAGCTGTTGGATTCTGTGAGTTGGCAGATGTAAAGGACCGGTAAGTGCACCAGTAGGCAAGGAAAGGGGGTTCGCTTTACTTCTAGCTGCTCCTTTGGAAGCCTTATAGTTATCTGCCTGCTGGTGTGTGTGCTGCAGAGCTGTGAGGAAGTCTGTGACTTTGGTGGGCTCACCTTGGGACCCTGGGAGGTTTACCTGGGGCCATGGTGGGAGTTACCAGAACCCACGCTGTTTCATTCATTTACTGGATTAGTTTCCTCTTGGTCACTGTGGCCTTGTAATACGGAGACACATTCTCTGCCCTTGAGGAGTTTTTAGTCTAGTTGGGGGGAGGGCGAGGCTGACATTTACAACATTGAATGATAAGGGATAGATTAGCCTGGAGGAAGAGAACCTATTTATTCTGGCCTAGGGGTAAGCCTTAAAGAAAAGAAGGACTTTCCAGGCGTTCTAGACTTTTAGGGTTTCTGCCCTAAGCGAATGGGAGGAGTTAGAAAGGCATTCCGAGAGGTGGGACCTACTGGTACGAATAAATGCCTGAGGACAAAAGAGTGTTCTGTGTTGCAAATTGTAGGAGTTGTAGGAATAGGAATAAATAGTGGGAGGGGGAGAGGTCAGCTCTCCAGGTCCTGGGGAGTTTAAGTGATGGGCTCCAGAATTTGGATTCCTTTTACATTTGTGAGCAGAGCAGACCTTGAAGGGCTCTGGCCAAATAAATTATTTGTGTCTTAGAGGATCTGAGTTATACAAAGATTGAACTGAAGGAGGGCAAGACTGGAATAGACCAGAGAGGCAGCTGCTGAGAAGAGATGGAAGGTTTGAACTGAGGCATTGGCAGTGACAGTGGAGATGGAGACAAGTCAGTGGACAGGCTGGTCACAGAGGTAAAGTGGTCTGCATAGGTTGGCCAGATGTCAGTTTGGGGGTCATGCTGTGGAGAGGACAGCTGAAGCTGTAGAAGCAGAAACATTTGGCTTACTTTGGTTCTTAATCTTTTGGGGGAATCGGATGAACTCTGGATTCTTCTCCAGAAGAATGCATTTATGCGTGGTTACAATTTACATGTGGTTTGCAACTTGGGATCATAATCTGTAGTCTTGGGGTAGATGTAGAGCGGAAGATAAGATGGGCTGTAGAAATGTTTTGTTTGATTCACTTTATATATATAAAATTTGTGACTTTGTCACTGCTATTTCATAGATGAAGAAACCGATTGATAAAGTAACTTGCACCAGATCACACATCTCTATTTTAACAGTTTAATGAGAAATCTGGATATTTACCTTTTGAAAAATTGCTAAGATTTAGAAACCTTGGGTCTGCATTTATCCTTCTTCCTTCCTTCCTTTCTTCCTTCCTTCCTCTTTCTTTCCCTTTCTTTCTTTCTTTCTTTCTTTCTTTCTTTCTTTCTTTCTTTCTTTCTTTCTTTCCCTCTCTCTTTTCTTTTTTTATATCACAGCAACTTGCTAGAACTGGTTTGAGTCAGCTACCTTTAGATGAGCCAAAGTCTGTCCCTGTCCCACCCCTGTGGCCCAGTTAGGTATTTCAGCTTGCATCCCTACAAAATAAGAATAAGAGTCTTGGGGCGCCTGGGTGGCTCAGTTGGTTAAGCGTCCCACTTCGGCTCAGGTCATGATCTCATGGTTTGTGGGTTCCAGCCCCGCATCAGGCTCTGTACTGACAGTCAGCTCAGAGCCTAGAGCCTCCTTCAGATTCTGTGTCTCCCTCTCTCTTTGACGCTGCCCTGCTCACGCTGTCTCTCTCTTTCTCAAAAATAAAACATTAAATTGTTTTTAAAGAATAAGTCTTGGGGAACATTGACATTTTAAGTGTGGGAGCAAGAGAAAGGAAGCCACAGAGCTGCCAGAAAGCTTTTCAAGAAAGAGAAGGTGGTCAACAGTATGAAACACTGCAGAGAGGTTAAGTAAGATAAGGATGGAAAAGTGTATGTGGAATTTAGCAACAGAGAGGCCATTAGTTTCAGGTTCTTAGAACAAAAACTTTGAGGACTATAGCTATAACTTAGTTTTTCTTCTGGTCCTGCAGTATAGGGTTTCTGTCGCAATCCTGAGTGACCGTGGCTTGGATGGGGACTCACAAGCCTTTGTTGTAAAGGTTTATTAAGTGGAACTCATCAGTGCTGCAACCAAATCAAGCACTGCTTCGTTCCCTGATATTTCGCATCACGAGAATATCAGGATATAGAGACTCTATAGAATGTAGAAAGTATTTTTAACATTGGATTTTTAATATANTTTGTGTCTTAGAGGATCTGAGTTATACAAAGATTGAACTGAAGGAGGGCAAGACTGGAATAGACCAGAGAGGCAGCTGCTGAGAAGAGATGGAAGGTTTGAACTGAGGCATTGGCAGTGACAGTGGAGATGGAGACAAGTCAGTGGACAGGCTGGTCACAGAGGTAAAGTGGTCTGCATAGGTTGGCCAGATGTCAGTTTGGGGGTCATGCTGTGGAGAGGACAGCTGAAGCTGTAGAAGCAGAAACATTTGGCTTACTTTGGTTCTTAATCTTTTGGGGGAATCGGATGAACTCTGGATTCTTCTCCAGAAGAATGCATTTATGCGTGGTTACAATTTACATGTGGTTTGCAACTTGGGATCATAATCTGTAGTCTTGGGGTAGATGTAGAGCGGAAGATAAGATGGGCTGTAGAAATGTTTTGTTTGATTCACTTTATATATATAAAATTTGTGACTTTGTCACTGCTATTTCATAGATGAAGAAACCGATTGATAAAGTAACTTGCACCAGATCACACATCTCTATTTTAACAGTTTAATGAGAAATCTGGATATTTACCTTTTGAAAAATTGCTAAGATTTAGAAACCTTGGGTCTGCATTTATCCTTCTTCCTTCCTTCCTTTCTTCCTTCCTTCCTCTTTCTTTCCCTTTCTTTCTTTCTTTCTTTCTTTCTTTCTTTCTTTCTTTCTTTCTTTCCCTCTCTCTTTTCTTTTTTTATATCACAGCAACTTGCTAGAACTGGTTTGAGTCAGCTACCTTTAGATGAGCCAAAGTCTGTCCCTGTCCCACCCCTGTGGCCCAGTTAGGTATTTCAGCTTGCATCCCTACAAAATAAGAATAAGAGTCTTGGGGCGCCTGGGTGGCTCAGTTGGTTAAGCGTCCCACTTCGGCTCAGGTCATGATCTCATGGTTTGTGGGTTCCAGCCCCGCATCAGGCTCTGTACTGACAGTCAGCTCAGAGCCTAGAGCCTCCTTCAGATTCTGTGTCTCCCTCTCTCTTTGACGCTGCCCTGCTCACGCTGTCTCTCTCTTTCTCAAAAATAAAACATTAAATTGTTTTTAAAGAATAAGTCTTGGGGAACATTGACATTTTAAGTGTGGGAGCAAGAGAAAGGAAGCCACAGAGCTGCCAGAAAGCTTTTCAAGAAAGAGAAGGTGGTCAACAGTATGAAACACTGCAGAGAGGTTAAGTAAGATAAGGATGGAAAAGTGTATGTGGAATTTAGCAACAGAGAGGCCATTAGTTTCAGGTTCTTAGAACAAAAACTTTGAGGACTATAGCTATAACTTAGTTTTTCTTCTGGTCCTGCAGTATAGGGTTTCTGTCGCAATCCTGAGTGACCGTGGCTTGGATGGGGACTCACAAGCCTTTGTTGTAAAGGTTTATTAAGTGGAACTCATCAGTGCTGCAACCAAATCAAGCACTGCTTCGTTCCCTGATATTTCGCATCACGAGAATATCAGGATATAGAGACTCTATAGAATGTAGAAAGTATTTTTAACATTGGATTTTTAATATAGATTATATGGTTTATTCTTAGTGGATTCTGTTACTCTAGCCCCAAGAAGGTGGGAGGGCCTGACTTAATGGAGAATTACACTATACCATTCAGAAAACCACTAGCAGCTGGAGAGTGCATTTTAGCCCTGCAGATTCTAGATTAAAATGATAATACCAATAAACTACTACTTACTGCTTCTAATAGTTGTTAAGATTAAGTGATTACTATGTGCTGGGTACCATGCTAAGTACGGTTCATGAAATACCTAATTTAATTCTCCTGAACGGCACAGTGAGGTGCATACTATTACAGTCCTCTCTTTTACATAGAAAACTGGAACCTGATTACTTGCCCAAGGTCACACACCAAGTACTTAGCAGAACCAGACTGGAGCACCATCTCTGACACATGCTAGAGCCCGGGAATGTCCCCTGCCACAAAAACCATCCTTATCTTTCTAATAAGTCAGCCAAGGAACTCAACTAGCTTAAGGGCCATGTTAACTTAAATTCATAATGCAGACTCATTTGTACAGCAAAGTATTTGGCACATATTAGATACTCAATAAGCATTTATTTCATTTATTTTTAAATATTTTAATTATGCTGAATATAATTTATGTTTTGGGGTGATAGGCAATTTTTCTCACTGATCTTTCTCTTCCGATCACATCAATGGGGAGAGTTTCATCTTTTCTTAATTTTACCGCTTTTCACGTTGCTATGTGCGATGTTAGTTGCTGTTGTTGTTTTTTATTTTTATTTTTAAAAAAATTTTTTAAATGTTTTATTTATTTCTAGGCGAGAGAGGGAGAGAGAGCGTGAGCAGGAGAGGGTCAGAGAGCGAAGGAGTCACAGACTCCGAAACAGGCTCCAGGCCCTGAGCTGGCAGTCAGCACAGAGCCCGACGCGGGCCTCGAACCCACGAACCGCGAGATCATAACCTAAGCGAAAGTCGGACGCTTACCCGACTAAGCCACCCAGGTGCCCCAGTTGCTGTTTTTTAAATCAGTATACTCCGCTGTCTTGTATCTCACTACCTTTTTATGCTCCGTGAAGTTGAATTAAAACTTCCTTCAAAAAAAGCTTAAGGGGCATTTAGGTGACTCAGAAGGTTAACTCTAGATTTTGGCTCAGGTCCTGGCCCCAGGGTCATAGGATCAGGCCACGCCTCGGGCTCATAGAGCCTGCTTAAGATTTTCTCTCTCCCTCCTCCCCTCTCCCTGACTCCTGCGTGTGCACTGTCAGTCTCTCTCTCTCAAAAAAAAAATAAAAATAAAATAATTTTAAAAAGCTTAAGATGGGGAGAAAAGTCTTTTGAGCCTTGAAAGTATAGGACTCTGGGACAAGTAAATGTTTTTTTCATCGTATTAAATTCATTAAGAAAGCTAACATTTTGGGAATTAAGGTGCTCGATTAAAAAAAAAATTGTAAGGTATGTTGTAGGTCTAGGCTCCTAAATGGGGCTAAACTATAAAATTACAGAGAGCAATTAGGGGACTATGCTGCGGCAGTGAAATGAACATGCTTCTGAAACCTGAGACTCAGAAGAACAGTAATGACATACAGAGTTTCCGCATGGATGCGGTACAGTGGCAGTCCCAAAGAGAATAATGTTCATATTTTGGTCAGATTGGTTTATGTGTTGCTGTGGGAAAACTGAAAGGGCCATAGGTTGCTTTGTAGCTCGTCTTCCTTTTCTTCCTGCTAATATCTTCTTCCTCTGTATTTGCAAGAAGAAACTATGGAAAGGAAGTGTTTTCTTTTCCAGTTAAACTCAGCATATAATATAATGTCAAGGAAGGGTTTTTTCTTTGTTTAAAGTTTTTATACCTAACCATTATTTCCCACTCTTGAATTCCAGTATGTGGGTGGATATGTTTGCTCTGGAAATATTAATTCTATGAGACTATTCTCAAGAATGATTACTTTTGCTTTTAGTAACAAATAAGGGCATATATTCTGCTGCTCTTTAGTGCTTAATTACTTGCATTGTGTTCTTTAAGGGAGCACAGATCCATTTATAGTCCAAACAAGTTATTTCCATAGCTGAAGATAATATGTACTATTGCCGTTAATAAATTGAGTGTGGTTAGGATTTTTTAAAATCTTTTTTCAAGTGATACTGATCATGTGTTTAAAAGTAGAGCTTCGATATAGCTTTTCTTCATGGATTGGACTTTAAGAATTTGATTAAGACCACGTGGACTTTGCACGCTTCCTCTCCTTATATCTTCCAACAAATGTTAAGGAGTGAAGGCTATGTGAACTTCGCCTTTGGACTATGTGAACTTCAGTTGTAAGAGGCTACATGTAAAAAATCAAAGAAAAGTAAGGTTTTTTTTCCTGAGATCTGCCTTAGTGCTTTTGTTATGATTTCTTCTTTCATTAAAAACTTACTAGTATAGAGAAGACCAGATGAATAGTTGTGTCCAGTTTATAGACAAAGCGATTTTGATATTAAATAATAATTCATTTAGAAGGAAGTTAGATTTCAAAAGCACAGGGCCATTTTCCTCCTTTCTTTCCTCTTATGGTATATAAAGTGAGTCTGAATACATTACGGAATTGGAAATATTAAGTATGAAGATTAGATTGAGCATTTAAAAGAGGGATTTGAAAATGGCGAAGTGTTGGTTATTCAAAAGGAAGATAGAACGATATAGAGTTGGCTTATTAGTAGAACTTTAAAATATTAAAAATCAAATGGGAAGAAAAAAATCACAGGTAGATAGAAAAAAATAAGGTTAAAGAGCAGATGTTTATAAGATGTTGAAATTAAACACCTTCTGTAATGTCTTAGAGGTCATTAGTGAGAGCTTTGGCACCTTGTGGCAAATACTGAAGAGGTTAGGTGAGTAGATAGTGAATTCTTTGAGTTAGGAAGAAGTTGAATATGGGGTGCTGGGGTAGCTGAGTTTGTTAAGTGTCGCCCCTTGATTTTGGCTCAAGTCATCTTACAGGAGAGAGATGGAGCGCCTTGCGGGGCTTGGGGCCTAGTGCGGAGCCTGCTTAGGATTCTCTCCTGCTCCATCCCTCCGCTGCTCTCTTTCCTTCAAAAAAAAAGGGGGGGGGTTGAATAGGCAGATTTGAAGGCATTCGTTTACTATTTTTAAATGTTTTTTGTGTTTTACTTTTTATTTTCAAGACAGAGCATGCATATGTGTCGGGGAGGGGCAGGAGAGAGAATCTCAAGCGGGCCTCAGGCTCAGCATAGAGCCCTTTGCAGTGGAGCTAGAAGCTGGGAGCCAGAAGTGGGTCTGGATCCCATGATCCTGGTATCTGACCTGAGCCCAAATCTAGAGTTAGACGCTCTCAAGAGTTCTATGCTCAACCGACTGAGCCACCCAGGTGTCCCAGAATAGTTTTAGATTACAGAAAAATTACAAGGTTACTTTTTTCTTATTTAAAAAAAATTTATTTTAAATGTTTATCTGTTTTTGATAGAGAAAGAGAGAGAGACAGTGTGAGTGGGGGAGGGGCAGATAAGGAAACAGAATCCAAAGCAGGCCCCAGGCACAGAGCCTGATGTGGGGCTCCAACCCAAGAGCTGTGAGATCATGACCTGAGCTGAAGTCGACTCTTAATTACTGAGCCACCCAGGTGCCCCTAAAATTTCTAAATTTTTTTTTTTAATTTTTTTTTTAATGTTTTATTTATTTCTAGGAGAGAGAGAGAGACAGCGTGAGCAGGGGAGGGTCAGAGAGAGAGGGAGTCACAGACTGAAAACAGGCTCCAAGCTCTGAGCTGGCAGTCAGCACAGAGCCCGACGCGGGGCTCGAACCCACGAACCGCGAGATCATGACCTAAGCGAAAGTCGGACGCTTAACTGACTAAGCCACCCAGGCGCCCCTAAAATTTCTAAATTATACTAGCTTTCTCTTGGTGTATGACTGTGGCTATTAGAAATTATCGTATAGACTGTCTGAAGTGCCAATTTAGTGATTTTGAATTATTTAATGATCCGTAGTGACTCTCATAACCTTTGTTTTAGGTAGATCACCTGGAATTAAGAATTACGGTCACAAGAGCGATTTATGTAAGCGGCATCTATTTATTGAGCACCTATTAACTTCTGGACACTGTGCTAGGCTCTGGGATATAATGGTGAACAGAAAATGGTTTGTCCCTCTGGGAACTTAGTTTTTAGGAGAGAAGACAACAGAAGAAGAGGCAGTTACAGTGGAATGTGATGGTTACCAAAACAGGGAAGTGTACGGAATACCTCACAGGAGTGTATGCCTGCCTCAGCCTTTGGGAACCTGTGTGTGGTCTTGACTGAGCTGAGTTCTGTAGGATTGGACTAGGACTGACCGCTGGGGTGGGGGTGGGGGGCACAGACAGGGAAAGATGTCCACTGCTCTGGACAGAGGAAGCAACTTCTTAGATTCCATGAGACCAGAGGGGCCTGGGCTTCTCAGAGCTGTGCTTAATTTTCATTCAGTTAACACTATGTTATATTAGTTAAAAATTGTGTCTTTTACTATTATGTTTTCCACAGCTTCTGAGAAAATGATGGACTTTTCACAAGTGATTAATAAATACTTGCCATTAAAGCTAGAGTCATGTAGATTTCACATAGAGAAATGAATCAAGTTTATTAAGTATTTATTTATTTTTTTTTTTTAAATTTATTTCCAGGAGAGAGAGAGAGAGACAGCGTGAGCAGGGGAGGGTCAGAGAGAGAGGGAGTCACAGACTGAAACAGGCTCCAGGCTCTGAGCTGGCAATCAGCACAGATCCCGACGCGGGGCCCGAACCCACGCACCGCGAGATCATGACCTAAGCGAAAGTCGGACGCTTAACCGACTAAGCCACCCAGGCGCCCCTATTAAGTATTTATTCTTAAATAAATGAAATTTATTTATTTTGAGAGAGAGGGGGGGAAAGAGAGAATCCCAGTTGCTCAGTGCAGGGCTTAAACTCACGAACCATGGGATCATGATCTGAGCCAAAGTCGGGTACTTAACTGACTGAGCCATCCAGGTGCCCCAAGTTTATTAATTTTTTTAAATAGCATATTGATTCTTTAAAATAAAAAATAATAGATTACAAAAGTAATAGTTTTCAATAGATTGGGTAATCCATTTGTTTTATGATTTTGGTTTTATTTTGGTATATTTTACTATACCGAATTTTCAAATATATAGAGAACTGACATCTTTGTTCTCTTAAACCAACTAGAAGTAAAAAGCTGAGAAACAAAAGCAGCTCATTCTTTGATAAGTAACAAAACTTTGTAACCAGAATATGTGAATTAATGCTGCTAAGTGCAGGGAAAATTGAATCGAGGTAAGAGGATGCTAGGAGAGCATGAACACGGGCAAAGTGAGGATGCAGCTTGCTCCCAAGTAGCTGACACACCTCGGGAGCAAAACCAATAACCCACCTGTGTGGAATGGCAGAGTTGGTATGTACATTGGCTCCCTGAATGGCCGGCCGGAGGTAGGGCTGAATTACAGACTACAGTGATACTACTTTTGCAAGAAGTTTAGAGTAGAGGAGAAACCGGCAGCAAGCAGCCTTACAACTGCTGATCTTAGACAACTGAAGAGAAATAAAGCCAACATTATCATCCCCCTGAAAATCTATGGCATTTGGGTCTCTGTGAGTTGGGGAGCCGAGTTCAGCAATGAGTCAAGCTTCAAGGGAGAGTGTTGGTGATAATCATTTCCAGAAACAGCACAGCAAGTGAAAATTATGAACATAGTTCCCTGTGGTGAGAGGTGGTGTGTGGAGTTGGGGGGTGAGACGGCTTCTCTGAAGCAGGAGTTTAAAGATGAGACAAAGCTCAAGAAATCAATGATTAGACAATGGGAAGAGAAGAGTGAGCTGATGGATCAGGTTACAAAAGAAAAAATACATACATAGTCATTATAGAAATGAAGGTCACTTTCAAAGCAGCAGATATACACTCTTCTTACTGGGAATAAAGGAGGTAAGCTTGTGAGATTTGAGCAATCCAAAATGGAAAAAGTAAGCATTGAGATTAGGGGGTGGTAGATATGGAACACAGTAAGTCTCACATACCAATAATTGATACTCCTGAAGAATAGAATCATTGAAGCAGAAATCATTTATCAAGACATTAAGGAAGAGTTTCCCATAAAAAAACACTTGAAATTCTAGAGTGGTTTCTAATCTTTAAATGTAAAGACTTATTATTAAGTCAAAATGGGAAAAAAAAAAATCAAGCCCCCTATAAAATAAAGTGGGCTGGCCTGTTAGGCTTTTCCATTCTATAGGGTATGAAAATAAAACACAAA
>NW_027530981.1:184294-196473 GCF_008692635.1 Crocuta crocuta
TATGTCCAGGCAAGCTATAGTGTAAGTATAATACCAATTGACACATATTTCCGAACAGAAAAACCATGGCTTAGTTCTAAGTCAGCCCTGCAAGATTCAGGGCAGGGCTGGAGAGGGGAGGTGACTATACTATAAACTACTAAATCAATAGATGAATTGAAAACTAAGTTAAAAGGATTAGTGATTAGCATTAAATAAATGTAAGTGTAGAACTAATATTATAATATTATGAACTATGTCATTATAAACTATTATATTTATGTTTAGAACTAATATAAACTATTATAAACTTAGAGAAATTTAAGGGAAAAATTGGAGATTGGGTAGATAGAAAAATGAAAATACAGAACAATACAGTATATAATATATATAATATGCAAAATAGGTGTTAATCAAATGTTTTATGTTATTAGTAAGGCCTCTGGTGAACAGTAGGCTATTAGTAGGTAAGTTTTGGGGAAGTCCAAAGTTATATGTAGATTTTTGACTATGTAAAGTATTGGTGCACCTAACTCGCATTATTCAAAGGGTCAATCATATACCAACTTCTTTTCTTAGTGTGGAGTGAAGAGATGTTATCTAAAGGACACAGTCTATAAGTCTTCCAGGAAAACAGACTATATAGTGAAGTTTATAATAAAAAAATTAAAAGCTAAAAGCAATACAAAAAAAATAAGATAAAATTAGGACAAACTATGAAGAAAATGATAGATTGGAGCAAAAAAGTTATATCCATTAAAAGATGCATCAGAAAAGGTGCAAATAATATTTTAGTGCTTTAGTGGGTTTAAGTGTCATGATCATATGATATGATCTCTTTTGTAACTACTCTGCTCTATTACAGTGTGAAGGCAAGCAACAGGCAACATGTAAATGAATGAACAGGACAGTGTTCCAGTAAAACTATTGACAAAAAAACAGGTAGTGGGTCAAATTTGTCCTGTAAGCCAGTTTACTTACCCAAGGTCTAAAACTGTACTTTAGAAAACTTCCAAGTAAAAGGTAATAGCATGATACATAGAATAACAAACAACATACCATGGAAACAATAAATACTTTTTTTTCTTTTCTTTTTTTTTTTAAATTTATTTCTGAGAGAGAGACAGTGTGAGCAGGGGAAAGTCAGAGAGAGAGGGAGACACAGAATCCGAAACTGGCTCCAGGCTGTGAGCTGGCTGTCAGCACAGAGCCCGATGCAGGGCTCGACCACGAACCATGAGATCATGACCTGAGCCGAAGCTGGATGTTCAACCGACTGAGCCACCCAGGTGCCCCTGAATACTCTTTTTCAAGCACACCTATTAGATCCCAGAGAAAATAACAGTCAAATCCAAAAAGCGGAGGTATATGCAGATTATGCTCCTTATTCTTACAGAACTAAAGCAAGGGGAAAACATAAAACTCTGCCATCTGAGACAATTTTTTTTTTTTTAATTTTTATTTATTTCTAGGAGAGAGAGAGATAGACAGCGTGAACAGGGGTGGGTCAGAGGGGGAGGGAGACACAGACTCTGAAACAGGCTCCAGGCTCTGAGCTGGCAGTCAGCACAGAGCCCGACGCGGGGCTCGAACCCACGAACCGTGAGATCATGACCTAAGCGAAAGTCGGACGCTTAACCGACTAAGCCACCCAGGCGCCCCTGCCATCTGAGACAATTAAATAACTCTTGGGCCAAAGGAAAAATCGAAAAATCAAATCCAAATCAACTAGTAATACCAATTATCAGAATTCTCTGTTCTTCTGGGATATGGCTAAAGCAGTACTCAGAGGAAAATTCGTAGATATAAGTAAACTACTAAAGAAAAGAATGATAGAGTTAAAGAATTCATTATAACAAGTTACAAAATGATAATGATGATGGAAGAAAGCAGAAAGAAGGTATTAGCAAATATGAAAGTAGAAATTGATGAATTTAGAAAACATCCATGGAGGTATTACTAAATCATGCGTATGAACAGAGTAGGAGAAGGAATCAGATATTTAGGAAATTAAATGTAAGTGGTCCTATTGTTAAATTGTGTGGTCAATTTGAAAACCTAATCTACACGAAACACTATGAGGCCTAGGCACCCTTGTAAGAAACATTATAACCACAGTGCTTTCCAACTTGTTCTAGAACAGAAAAAGATTTTTTAAGTTGTTTTTTTGAAATATTATTTTGATACCAAATTCTGAAAAAGCACACAAAAACTAAACTCTAGATAGACCCTTCTCAAAAATCCTAAAAATTAGCAAGTGCAATTTAGCTTCACATTAAAAGAATAATGCATGGTGACCAAGTTGCCCTCATCCCAGGATGAAGTATCAGGAAATCAGGAAATACCAAATACATCACTATTGGGGAAATACTAAATGCTGTGTTTTTAAAAGTATAAAAGAGAAACATGATTTTCTTTTGAGAAGCTGAGAAGGAATTTGGTAAAATTAACCATCAGTTCTGAGTTTATCTAAAAAAAAAAACAACTCTTAATAAAATAGGAATTAACTTGATACTTCCTTAATGTGACAGGAAATATGTCTTATGATAAAAAGTCTGCATTATTCCTACTGTTGACTGTAAGCAAGTCTCATTTAACAGGAATAACAGTTGTCACCATTACTATTATCATTCCAGCAGTTCTGGCCAATTGAAATAGGGAAAAAAAGATGTATAAAAATTGGAGAGAAAGGGGAAATCATCAATGTAGACAGATGTGATTGTTAACCTAGAATAGGTCTGAAAAGTGAAGGTGGTCCATTATATCCCTCCATCCCTGACCTCAGTCTTTTTTCTATGATTTATAAACTATTCTCATGCAGCTAGATATATTGGCTGCTTTTTTCACTTATATCCAGTGTATTTTTCCCCTGAAGTTTATATAGGTTTACTTGAACTAATTTATGAAATATTTATGTTGACCAGGCGGATGAGCAAGCCAGAGAGAGTATAAAAATGAAACAGTTGGATGGGGCGCGTGGGTGGTTCAGTCAGTTAAGCATCTGACTTTGGCTCAGGTCATGATCTCACAGTTTGTGAGTTCAAGCCCCGCATCTGGCTCTAGGCTGAGAGCTTGGAGCCTGGAGCCTGCTTCGGATTCTGTGTCTCCCTCTCTCTCTGACCCTCCTCTGCTTGCTCTCTCTCTCTCTCTCTCTCTCAAAAATAAATAAACATTAAAAAATTAAATTAAAAAAATGAAGTAGCCAGAGTTTGCTTTGAAATATTTCCTGTCCTGAGCATCTAGATCTTTAGGACAGTTAAATTTTTAATACAACTTTTCTTCCTTGTAGCCTCATGAAGTGAAAAGGGAAAGCTCTTATTTAAAAAATTTTTTTCTTAAGTTTTTATTTTATTTTTGAGAGAGAGCAGGTGAGAACAGAGAGTGAATTCCAAGCAGGCTGTGCATTGCCCGTGCAGTGCCCCATGTGGGGTTTGAACTCAAAAACAGTGAGATCATGTCTTGAGCCGAAACCAAGAGCCAGACACTTAACTGACTGAGCCACCCAGGCCCCCCTTGACATTTTATTTAAAGTTTATTTATTTTGAGAGAGAGCCAGCATGAGTTGGGGAGTGGCAGAGAGAGGGGATGAGAGAGAACCCCAAGCAGGCTCCCCACTGTCAGTGCAGAGCCCTACATGGGGGCTCCAACAGCCAATCTGGGAGATAAATCACCGGAGCTGAAACCGAGGGTTGGTCCCTCAACCGACTGAGCCACCCAGGCTCCTCAAAGCATTGACATTTTTTTTGTTTCAAGTTTATTTTGAGAGAGAAAGAGAGATCAGCTGGGGGAGGGGCAGAGAGAGAGGGAGAGGATTCCAAGCAGGCTTTGCACTGTCATTGCAGAGCCCGATGCAGGGCTTGAACTCTCAAACCGTGAGATCATGACCTGAGCCAAAGTTGGAAGCTTAACCAACTGAGCCACACAGGTGCCCCAGCATTGACATTTTAAAATAACTCGTATTTGTTCAGTGCTTAACAGGTACCAGGCAAGGTACTTGGTGTGTTGCATACTTTGTTATCACTTGATCCTTTAGAGCAACCTGATGGTAACATAGCTACTACTATTATCCCTATTTTGCAGATGAGAAAACTGAGGTTTTATTACTTGTTCAAGGTAAACCCAGAAAGTAGCAGATTTTGGCAAACATGTTTTCTGACTCCTTTAAGTATTTATGTATCTTGTCATTTATTGGTGTAAGGAATTTCCTATGCAGTTTTGTAAAGAAGAGAGTATTTCTTGAGTTTTCCTATAGCTAGTATCCAAGCTCTTTCATCAGCCCTCTGGGTAACTTTTGGATCCTGGAGAAAGTGTGTTGGAGCACATCAGCCCACATACAGTCCAGACTTGACAAATCAGTTGATTTGGTTTCATTGTGGACTATATGGAGTTATAATATGTAAACGTTCCTGGTGTGCAGAGAGGTAGTGGGCATTATGTGATTTCTTCCTTCCACTTTCTTACTAAAACTCCAAAGTCTCATAAGTCATGATTCTTTTCCTGTTTAGTGTAATTGGGAGCAACATTTGTGGATAGCAGTGCACTGAATGGTAGCAGTGTACTGGGTGACTAGCCTTTGGGCTCAAGAAGTTTATAGTTTGGATGGGATAAATGTGGGGAAATATTACAGGGAAAATGACTTTTAAAACAGGAATTGCCTCCTTTTTTTTTCTTTTGTATTTCATAGAAGCATTTGTTGCAAATTGCCAAATATTTTGCCAACATCAAAAAATGCTGAATTTCTGAGGGAAGTTTTAGGCCTGTAGGTTCATCCCATCAGTATTGTGAAAAGATCTGGGCTCTGAAAACAGATGTAGCAATCAGCCACCAGTAATGAAATAAAAAGACCTGCCACCTTATGACATCTGTTGAGTGGAAGAGCCTTGCTGCTTTGAGGTACTTACAAAACTTAACCAGAGTAAAAGTTATTCAATTCAGTTTGGAGGGATAAGGTAACTTGATGTTTTATCATATCTCTTATTGTTTGAATTTAATATCCGGATGATGGATTACAATGAAGAGTCCATCCTATTAGGAAGGGTGATATCCTACTATTTCACTTCCCAGGTGAGCAAGCTTTTTGTGTTCCTATTTGTTAACTAGGCCTTTTGATATTTTTGTAGACAATCTGCTTCATCTTGATTCTGCAGCATTCCAAACTGGTATCCTTGGGGTTCTCTTAACATTGCTATGGTGCAGAAGATTTAAAATCAGGTATGGCTGTGGGGCCAGAAGTCCCTCGGTGAAATTCTCAACTTAACTCTGCCTTCTACTCTCTGATTTATCATTTGGGTTTCTTTTTTTTTGGTGGTCTTTTAGCTGATGTTCACAAGGAATAGAGTCACGTGATGTATGAAGGGAAACATATACACTTCTCTGAGGTTGACAATAAGCCCTTGTGCTCATATAGCCCCAAACTGTGCAAGCAGCGGCGACTCAACGGCTACGCTTTCTGTATCAGACACGTTCTGGAGGACAAGACTGCCCCCTTCAAGCAATGTGAATATGTGGCCAAATATAACAGCCAACGCTGCACCAACCCAATCCCAAAATCAGAGGATCGTAGGTAAGAGCTAATAGTGGGAATCCATCTTTGACTTAATTCGTAGGCTTGGAATTTTTCTTGTCTATTTTTTTCTTAATGTGGTGAATTTAAACATTGAGTTCCAGGGGTGATCTAACTAAACCTTGGCAATGCTTCTGAAGACGAGAGATGGCAGTTTTTTAAAAATGGGGTAGTAAGCTTGGGGAATTCTTTGTAAAGTATGTATGAGTGTTTTTATTGATACAATAGACTTTAAAAGAATTTTTCCCTCAATTATTGCTTGTGTTTGTTTTGTGGTCTTAACAAAGTAGTTCCTTATTTTGTTAGAAACCTGCTTAAACAACAGAAATTATAGGAACTACTTAGGTGTTATAATTAACGGTAATAATTTTGGAAGTTTTAAATCTATGCTTGAAAGGTAGCGAAGGGTATGTGCTTCCTGAAAAAGAATTATTCAAAAGAATGATTACTTGAATTAGATTTATTTTCTGTCAGATTCCTAAGCAGTGTTTGGCATTGGTTTATAATCTTGCCTCTTTTGGTTAAAAGAGTTGCATATGAAGTATGTTTACTATCATTGAGAAATGATATTTTCAATAGTAAGAGTAGGCCTTATCACTAGGATTATGAACTTTTACTTGGCTGAATGAAACATGGAGGTGTTTTCAGAGGAGTCTTATGGTTTTTCATCTTTCATATTCTTAGGAAAATTCATACTATTTCACATACAATCTTTTTTTCCCTCTTATATAATTTTTTTTTCATGTTTCTTTTTCTTCACGTCTCCAGAAACCATGTGGATCATTGTAGGGTATTACAGAGAGATACACGATTATTTTCCCAAAAGTTTCAAACACTTGTTATCTTCAGGTAGAAAATGTGAACTTTTTACTTCTATCTTTAAAATATGTATATACACACAACCTTCATTCTTGTTCCTATACATAAGCAATTGTCACCTGCATACATTGGTTGAAAAGAAATCATGTATTTTATATGCCATGGTGAGCAATTTTTACGCTTTCAGGGTGAAACAGATCATTTGTGTTGATAGAGCTTCCACCAAAATGAGTAGAGCACCATGTGGTGATTTGGGAATACTCTCTTAGAATTTCTAATGAGCACTTAAAGCTTCACATTACAATACCTGAAAGTTAAAAGCAGCTGCTCAGGGAGGCAAGGAATAAAATTTTAATCTCAGATGAGAAAGGGGCCACTGTACCTGGCTAACCATAGGTGTCCAGTTGGTTTTAGCAGTCTTAACATGGCCACTTTTTCTTACCCCCTGCCCTTTTATAACTTCAAGAATTGATGAACTTGGATTCATTTACTTCAAGTTCCACTATAAACACATCTATAATTCTTCTCTTTTTTAATGTTTTCAGTTTATTTATTAATTTAAGCGATCTCTATACCCAGTGTGGCGCTTGAACCCACAGCCCTGAGATCAAGAGTCACATGCTCTTCTGACTGAGCCAGGCAGGCACCCCTGTAATTTTGTCAGCTTACCTCAGTTGTAGTTGTACACTGTGGCTTTCCCCCCTCCCCCTTCATTTCAGCAGAAGCAAATAGGTAAAGAAATTTCTACTAGCTAGCAACAAGAAATAAAGCAAAAGTTGCCCTGAATTTCTCCAAAGTATTAATTCTCTGAATCCTAGGTCTTCACCTTGATGTTCAAAATAATTTCCTCTTTTTAGAACAAGAAGGGGAAGGACTCTTTTTGTGTGTTGCTATGTGAAGAGAAGTAATACTTAAGTACTAGATTGTGTGCATTTTTTTCAAAATTGGGTCAAACCAATGCAAATGGTACTAATATTTTTGTTGTTTATAGGGTTGTTTGGAAATAGACATTAGCTAGCAGGAGGTAATATTTTTCTGTTGCCTCAAGAAATACAGGTTGATAGGTGGAAACTAATTTAACAATAAACTACTTGTAAAAAAAAAAAAAAAAGAAAGAAATCCAGGTTGAGGGGTGCCTGGATGGCTCAGTTGGTTAAGTGTCTGACTTCGGCTTAGGCCAGTCTCATTCGTGAGTTTGAGCCCTGCCTCAGGCTCTCTCCTGTCAGCCCAGAGCCCACTTCTGATCCTGTCTCCCTCTCTGCCTCTCCCCAGCTCACACACACACACTCTCTCAAAGTAAATAACAATTTAAAAAAAACAAAAACAGGCTGAGTTCATATAAGGTCTAAACATGTATATAAATATTGATAGTTACAACTACATTATACGATATAATGTAGAAAAGATTCATATTCTTTGGAAAATAAGCTTTCATTATTTTACTTTATTTTTTAAAATTCAAGTTATTTCACATACAGCATGGTATTGGTTTCAGGAGTAGAACCCAGTGATTCATCACTTCCACATGACACCCAGTGCTCGTCCCAGCAAAGCTGTCATTATTGTTAATGCAGTTCTTTGGACACTTAGGAATTTGAGGTGGTTTTATGTATTATTTTAGAAAACAAATTCTTGAGGATTCTTAGTTGATAAAATTATCTGATTGGTGGTCAGCTACAGGAAACTTCTTAATATCTGGTGTCCAACTTACCTGATATGCATTATTAATGCTAACTTAGGGGATTCTCCTTTTTTGAAATAGCATAATGTTATGTTCAGTAGGAGTACTGGTATAATTAAAAAGTGAAGTTCATTTCCTAATATACTTAACAGTGGGAAGCTAAGGCTTCTTACTATCACCTTGGTTTCTCAGAGGTAAGTGGTTATATTAAGTTGGTTCTTTTCTTTTTTTTTTAATTTTTTAAAATGTTTTATTTCTGAGAGAGGGAGAGAGAGAGCATGAGCGGGGGGGGG
Source organism: Crocuta crocuta (assembly GCF_008692635.1). Lineage (NCBI taxonomy): Eukaryota > Metazoa > Chordata > Mammalia > Carnivora > Hyaenidae > Crocuta > Crocuta crocuta. The sequence continues at coordinate 192,630 of NW_027530981.1, forward strand.
GGTGGTAAGAGAGAGAGGGAGACACAGAATCAGAAGCAGGCTCTAGGCTCTGAGTGAGCTGTCAGCACGGAGCCCGATGTGGGGCTTGAACCCACGAACGGTGAGATCATGACCTGAGCTGAAGTCGGACACTCAACCGACTGAGCCACCCAGGCACCCCAAGTTGGTTATTTTCTATAATATTTTAAATTTGCTCACTATAATCTTACACATTTTTTAGCAATATATTTGCCAAGAAATTTTTTGTTTCCTGTATGTCTACTCTTTTCTAAAACAGCTTAGTTAAGATATAACTCACATCCCATACGATTCATGCTTTTGAAGTATTCAATTCAGCTTTTTTTAGGCTATTCACAGGATTGTACCACTATCCTCACACTCCAATTTTACAACATTTTCCTCCCCTCAAAAGAACCCGTTAGCAGTCACTCCCCTGTGTAGTTATTCAGTTCGTCATTGTAGAATACTTTTAAGCACCGGGCATAACTAAGCAAGCTGTTGTAACTCTAGCCATGAAAACTTTTCCCTTTTAGAAGAGGAAGTAGTTTTACAAGTTCAGACTCTGTTGTGGTGGTGCTGACACAGTGGCTGGAGCAGGAGTTGAGGGTGAGGTCGAGGGAGGACTGTGCGCGCAGATCAGCCTCTGCCAGGTCACGTGAGGTGGCGCGTAGCAGGCTCAGTTACCAGTCCCGGCCGCCTGTGTGTAATGAGCAGAAACATTTGATTTCCAAATCTAAAAAAATATTATTCTCACTAATCCTTTTGTTAATTTGAAAATGACTTGAAAACAACAGAAATCATTTATTCTTTATTGGGAAGCTTGGTTAATGCGGTTATCCCTGAAAGTTTTTTCTTTCTTGGCCACAGCTTTATGAATCCATTGTGTTTAAGGTGTATATGAGACCTGGCCCAAACTTGTTAGGTGTGTAGGTTCTGCTCACTGTCCAGAAAGCTTTTTCTTAATAGTCCTATTCAAATTGAGAAGTGCCTCTGATAGATTAACGTATAAAACAAACCAACAAAACCATGTCTCCTGATTCTTTGGTGAATCTGTATTTTTAACAGCGACTTAAAAATGTGTTTGGGGTTAGTTAGTTAAGCATCTGACTTCTGACTTCGGCTCAGGTCATGATCTCACGGTTCATGGGTTCGAGCCCCGCATCACTTCATGCTCTGTGCTATATAGCATAAGCCTGCTTCGGATCCTTTACCTCTTTCTGTCCCTCCTTTGCCCTTGCGCTCTCTCTCTTTCTCTCAAAAATAAACATTAAAAAAAAAATTGTTTGATGCAGCCCAATGAGTCCGAAGATTGACGTTAATTATTTACTTTCATGCCTTTTTCCCCAAAACTGTCCTATGGAGATACCACAGGTACACTATAGTCAAAATAGATGCTATTTTCAAATAAGTTAGGGAAACACTGCCAGATGGCTACATCTCCACCTTGCAGCATAATGCACATTATCATACAAAATGCTTTGAGAAGTTGTTCATCAGAAGCAAACAACAAAATTGTTGTCTAATTCTGTTTAAGCCAGCATTTCCCAAATTTATTTAAGCATGGAATACTCTTTACAGCAGATCTGTTAACCTAGTCTGAATTGCTTGAGGAATACCAGTTTGGAAAACACTACTTTTCTAGTGGTTAAAAGCCTCCATAAGTTTTCAGTGTGGTTTATTGGAACAACATGCATTCTGTGTTCTTACTGTGTAGAAGGATTCTGTCCTTTTTTATTATTTTTAAACTACCATTTACATTACAAAAGTAGCTTCGTGTTGAAGACCTACTAAGAGTCTTCCTGAGCTTTGAGTTCAAGTCTGCACACTGACACTTTCCATATGTGAGGTTTGGGGCAAGTTATTTGATTTCTTTCTTTCTTTTTTTTTTTTTAAATGTTTTATTTATTTTTGGGGCGCCTGGGTGGCTTAGTCGGTTAAGCGTCCGACTTTCGCTTGGGTCATGATCTCACGGTTCGTGGGTTCGAGCCCCGCGTCGGGCTCTGTGCTGACTGCCAGTTCAGAGCCTGGAGCCTGTTTCAGTCTGTGACTCCCTCTCTCTCTGACCCTCCCCTGCTCATGCTGTCTCTCTCTGTCTCTCTCTCTCTCTCCTAGAAAGAAATTTTAAAAAAAATTAAAAAAATTAAAAAATAAATTTTTTTCAGTAAAAAAATAAAAATTGCAATATGTTTGCAAATTTGTCTAAATTCTTCATAAAAGTGTCAGTGCCCCCAAGTTATTTGATTTCTATCAACTTTAGCTTCCTCGTCTGTGTAAAGGGCATTTTAGCATTTACTGCAGGTAGAAACATACACTTCTCTCTGGCTGTTGAGGAATTCCTTTCATCTGTAGTCCCACTAATTAGTTTTAATTTATGTATTAGTTTTAATTTATGTATTAGTTTTAATAATATGTATATATATATATTTTCTCCGTAGAAGAGTTTTAAGTGATCCTTTAGACTCTTGATGAGTTATTTTGTATGCTCTGAATACAAAATAAAATAACAAAGCAGAGTGAGAAGCCGTAGCTGGCTGGTTACCCAGGGCCACTCACTATTTGAATGACTTGCTTCTGTCCAGCAGCCTCTGTGCATACACAGTTCACATACTTGCTTCAGGAAAATGGCAGACTTGGAGGATTGCTTGAGTAGTGGCAGTTGTTTACATTAAACCTCCAAATGCCAAGAGTTACAATAGTCCTGAATTTTTAACATGTTAGGTAGGAGTCACAAATTTATACCGCATAGTTTTATATTATCCTTTTCTTACTCTATATATCATAAACCTTTCCCCCATCTGTGTGTGTTTTTTAAAGGTACTGCAACAGCCACTTGCAGGTACTTGGCTTTATCCCGAAAAAAGAGAGGAAGAAAAAGAATGATCCTATAGATGAGGTGAAGGTCAGGCACCAGATGGATACCATGGCCTTCAGCCTGACGGTGCCCACGCTGGCCTTGAAGATGCCCAATGGACTGGATGGAATGTCCCTCTCTCCGCCCGGGGCTAGGGTCCCTCTCCACTACCTGGAAACCGAGTTGGAAGACCCATTTGCTTTCAACGAGGAAGATGATGATCTAAAGAAAGGGGCAACTGTGAGAAAGAAGTTGCAGAGCAAGCTGGCCCAGAATCGGCAGCGCCAGAGAGAGACCGAGATTTTAAAAGTTCGACAAGAGCACTTTAGTCCCCCTCCTGCACCTTCACAGCAGCAGCCCCCGCAGCAGCACCCCCACCCTTCACCCTCCCCCACTTCTTTAAAACCTCCGGCGCCGCCGCCACCGCAAGGTTTCGTCTGCAAGTCCCCTCCACCTCCAAACACCAGCCTACCACTGCAGGGAGTGGCCCCCACCACACACACTATAGCACAAGCACGGCAGTCGTCTCACAGGAGGCCGCTGCCCCTCCTGCCCTCCGGCAGGGCGCCCGCCGCGGACCCGCCCAGCGCTGACCGGGTCCTTATGAAAGCCACAGCCTTCTCTCCACACTTCTCCTGCATCAGCCGACTGCAGAGACTGGTGAGACTGTGCACCCGGAAGCATCAGTTGGATACTGATCTGTTCCCCCACCTAGGTGAGTTTCCTCTTACGCCAGATCGTACCTCGGAACAAAATGTGCCCACGGCTGCCGCCTGTGATGTAGGGGTGGAGGGCCCCGGGGTGGGGGTCCGCTGTGGGGCCGCCGGTGTAAAGGAAACCTCTCTGGGGCACAGGGTGCGGAAGACTCAGTGGGGAAATGTAGAATCCCATCACAGCAACTAGGTAGTGGTCGTGGCAGCCGCCTTAGAAGGCAGTTGGTTGTGTCTGGCAGTTCTGCGCGTCTGCGAGCTCGGCACCTGTGTCTCACGAAGT
>NW_027530981.1:196600-273510 GCF_008692635.1 Crocuta crocuta
AAGTTTTCGACATGTCTTATCGTAGGACTTTGGAATAATGATAGCATTGTTAATATCTACCGACAGTTTAAAAAAGGAAAAAAACTTATTAAAAAAATTCCCAGAGTGATACCTGTTCATAACTTAAAAGTGAAAAAAATACAGATAAAACTTTAATGTAGTCAAATGTCTATCATTATTATTGCTTCTGAATTTTCTTGCTCAAGAAAAATCTCTCTGGTCCAGATATTTTATATTTTGTTATTGATTATTTTGCTCTTGATTATTTAAACTTTTTAAGTTTATTTATTTACTTTTGAGAGAGAAAGACACCTGCATGGAGCAGGGGAGGATCAGAGAGAGGGAGAGAATCCCAAGCAGGTGAACCTCCATAGTGATCTGAGCTGAAATCAAGAGTCCAAAACGTAACTGACTAAGCCACCCAGGCGCCCCTGATTATTTACTTTTAATTCATTTGGAATTTATTCTTTATTATTTTTTTAATGTTTATTTATTATTGAGACACAGAGAAACACAGCATGAGTGGGGGAGGGGCAGAGAGAGAGGGAGACACAGAATGCAAAGTAGGCTCCAGGCTCTGAACTGTCAGCACAGAGCCTGATGCGGGGCTGGAACCCACGAACTGTGAGATCATGACCTGAGCCGAAGTCGGAAGCTCAATTGACTTGAGCCACCTGGATGCCCCTGGAATTTATTTTTAAATATGGTATGAGCTGTGATTCTAACTTTAGGGAAAATTCTTTGCATGACATATGATAGCAATAGAATAGAAAAATAGGGAAAGGATGGGAATAGAGGAAGAGGAAGAAGAAATATAAATGATCAGTAAACCAGTGAAACCCCCAGTCCCCATAGCAGGTGAAGAAATGCAAATTAAAGTAACAGTAAGTTACTATCACCTTGGCAAAAACTATCCCCAGTGTTGATCAGGCTTATACATCGCTGGTAAGTAATGTGGTGGTATTTACTACTTAAGAGTGTGTATATATGGCTACCAAATTCACTTTTGGGACTCTTATCTTAGGATTAAAAAAAAATATCTATATATCTAGATCTAGATCTATATATATATCAAAATGTAAGGATATGTGTTCAAGGATGTTTATTGCAACATTGCTTGCAGTATTAAAAATCCATAAACAACCTTTATAACCAATAGGAGACCTTGAGTAGATTATGGTATATATATGCTTTATGAAGAATTATGTAGCTATTAAAAAGAATGAAATCTGTATCTTAACTGGATGTGCCTGTGTTATATTAAGTAGAAAAGAATCAAGAGGTATTGTATTATCCCACTTTTAAAAAAATAAACAGGGAGCATCAGTGTATCTTTTGATCAAGTATATGAATAGATAGATGTTTGCCTATTGGGTGTGATTATAGGTAACTGCATATACACTGCCAGGCTGCTAACCTTGGCTACCAAGAGGGGATAAAACTGATTAGGATGTGTTTTTACAGAGCTAGGAAAGGTAACTCTTCTTATATTATAGTTTCATATTGTTTTACCTGTTATTAAACCATATATGACTTTTGGTAATTAAAACAACTAATAAAACTTAAAGAAAAAGTGCAGATAAAAATAATAAATTAAAACACCCAAACCTTATAATACGGATTTGTTAATGCCTTGGTATATTTAAAATAATATAAAATTGGGTTCCTGCTCCACATACAGTTTTGTAACCTGTTTTAAATTTTTTTCATAATGGACTATCAAGGAAGTAATTTTTTATACACAGTGTCATTTGTCACACATGAATTTTTTTTCTAATTTAGGCTATTTGCAGTTTGTGTCATTACAAAGTGTTGTAGCTGTATAGTCTACCAGGAAAATAATTACTATCACATCTTTAATTTTTCCTTCAAATAGATTCCTAGAAGCAGAATTGATGATTCCAAGCTTTTGCGTTTTTTAAAAAGCTTTTTGAGGGGCACCTGGGTAGCTCAGTCATTTAGTGTCTGACTCTTGATTTCAGCTCAGATCATGATCTCACGGTTTCATGAGATCAAGCCCTGCATCACGCTCTGCACTGACCACACAGAGCCTGCTTGGGATTCTCTCTCTCCTTCTGTCTCTGCCCCTTCCCCACTCATGCTCTTTCTCTCTCAAAATAAATAAATAAAACTTAAAATAAAATAGAAAGCTTATTGATACATGTCAAATATTCAGAATTTTTCTGTCACATTACCCTTCTTTTAGCAGTGTATGAGAAGGAGTTCCTCTACATCTTTATAGTACAAGATATTAGGTATTATTTAGCCTTTGCAAATTTGATATAAAATTTACTTTTTTTTAATTAAAAAAATTTTTTAGTGTTTATTGTTGAGAGAGACAGAGACAGAGCACAAGTGGGGGAGAGGCAGAGAGAGAGGGAGACACAGAATTGGAAGCAGGATCCAGGCTCTGAGCTGTCAGGACAGAACCCAACACAGGGCTTGAACTCATGAGCTGTGAGATCATGACCTGAGCTGAAGTTGGATGCCTAACTCACTGAGCCACCCAGGCGCCCCCAAAATTTGCTTTAATTAGTGTACTTAAGATCAGTGTTTCTCAAGTTTTTTGGCCTTAGAATCAATCCCTTCACACTCCTAAAAATTATTGAGGACACCATACAGCCTTTGTATATGTGAGTTATATTTATCGATATTTACTGAATTAGAAGTTAAAACTGAGAAATTTTTAAAAGGCTAATGCATTTAAAGATGACAACAAGTCACTACATGTTAACATGTTCTTTTTATGAAAAATAGCTATGTTTTCCCAGAGAAAAGAAATATAACGGGAAGAGCAGCATTATTTTACATTGTTTGGCAAATCTTAATGTGTGATTTGCTGGAAGACAGCTAGATTCTCCTGTCTACTTCTGCATTCAATGTGTCGTAATACGTGGTTTTGATTAGTAGATAAAAATATGGCCTTACACATTTGTAGTTGGAAAAGGGAGGAATATTTTACTAGTTTTTAAGAAATAATTATGGATATTCTTACTTGATTCTACACCAAAATTTCATAAGCAGTAGTTTCTTTTCTTCTTTTTTAAGTTTTTGCAATTTTTTTAAATGTTTATTTTTTTTTTTTAAATGTTTTATTTATTTCTAGGAGAGAGAGAGACAGCATGAGCAGGGGAGGGTCAGAGAGAGAGGGAGTCACAGACTGAAACAGGCTCCAGGCTCTGAGCTGGCAGTCAGCACAGAGCCTGACGCGGGGCTCGAACCCACGAACCGTGAGATCATGACCTAAGTGAAAGTCGGACGCTTAACCGACTAAGCCACCCAGGTGCCCCTAAATGTTTATTTTTGAGAGAGAGCAGGAGAGGAGGGGACCCAGGATCGGAAGCAGGCTCTGCGCTGACAACAGCAAGCCCAATGTAGGGCTCAAACTCTGTTGTTGAGATCTTGACCTGAGCTAAAGTTGGACGCACAACCGTCCAACTGAGCCACTGAGAAGAGGTGCCCTCTTTTTTTTTTTTTTATGTTTATTTGTTTTGAGAGAGAGAGAGAGAAGGAGTGCGCGCGCAAGCGCGCAAGTGGAGGGAGGGGCAGGGAGGGAGAGAGAATCCCAAGCAGGTTCCATGCTGTCAGCGCACAGCCGGACTCAGGGCTCTCATGACCTGAGCCAAAGGCAAGGGTTAGATGGTTAACTGACTGAGCCACCCAGGCACCCCCAACAAGTGGTAGGTTTTTAAAGATTAGTTGCAGTGTGGAATGTGAAGCCATAACAAGGATTTTTTGCAAACCATTACATTAAAATCCATTGATTTACTGTGTACTTTGAATAGATCTTTTTACCCATGCATGATTTTGTAATATCATGGGTTGGTCATTTGGATCAGTTTACCAAGTTAAACATATGTTCCAAATGTTGATATATTTCATTATACAAAATTTAAAAATCACATTCATTAATACTCCCACCAGTATTATCAGAAAAATAGTTTACAGAGTTGTCAGACTCAGTGAAGACTTTAGGTTTTCAAAAAAGGAAAAACCAAGCTTTCGAGGGAAAATGTGAATTTCATAGTTGGCAGCAAATACTGTCCATTGTTTTCTTAGAAGTGGCAGTTTGTGTTCATTTTAGAAAAAAATGACTGCCAGATATCCAAGTCTTAATAACTGTAGTTTGTCAGTCACTCTTTCAAGTAAAAATGGCGTTGGATGGGAAAAAAAGCAGCTAGTTGAGGTCCCAGCCAAAACAGTGGTGTAAGTGTCTTCCTCAAGGCAGCCGCCATGGGTTCTTGGGACGGACGCAGAGGTGCTTTATGACTTCCCATTGAGTCACAAAGACTGTTGGAAAGATGTGTGCTCAAGAATTGAGATTTAATAAAATGGACAGTCTTTAATGTACAAGTCTTTGTCAAAGATATTCTTAAAACTGTTGTTTTTGGCTTTTATTTCACTGCAAGTCACGGTGTGAAACCTGTAATGACTGCTAGTAAAGTTTGGTGCTATTGTTCTAATTCATGCTGAGGCGCCAGCAGCTTTATTCACTATGGTTTTGTTTTTTGTTTTTGTTCCCCCCCTCCCCCCCACTATCGGTGCAAATGTCAACATGGTGAAAAGAGCAAATAATGCTTTAGTATAATTTTGAAGGTAGTGTTGACCTAAGGAGCTCCCTAAGAGTGTCTCTGAGACCTCTGGGGATCTATGGACCATACTTAGGGTGAGAACTGGTTTTTTTTTTTTTTTTTTTGGTCTTGAAAGTCATGTTCTTTCTTTCTTTATTTATTTTTTTTACAAAAAGTTTATTGTCAAATTAGTTTCCACATAACACTCAGTGCTCATCCCCACAAGTGTCCTCCTCCATGCCCATCCCCCCTCCCCCGAGAACTGCTATTTTGAATTAATGGAGCTTTGAATGTTTGTTCATATGCTTTTTGGACACTTATATGTCTTTTTCTTTTTTAACCTTTTCAAGGTTTTTTTCACTTATTTTCATGGAAGTGTTTTTCTTTTATTGATTTGGTAACAGTTTTTTATACATATTTCATATTTATTGCAAAACCTCTCCTCCTGCCCATTTGTTATTTTGCTTTTCAATGTCTATGACAATGATTTTGGAATTTAGGAGTTGAAATCCTGAATTGCATTTCTTTCTTTTGAATCAGGTTTATTGTTTTGCTTTATTTTGTTTTTTACTTGTGTAAGACTAAAAGAGTATGTAATATATTCACCTACATTTTCTTTTAGTCCTTTTATTGTCTTATTATTTACATTGCAGTCCTTTATTTGGAATTTATTAGGTATGAGTTTTGGGGCAAAGATCTAACTTTATTCCCAGATGTTTGCCTCTTATTCCACAATTGACCTATGTCGTCTTCTAAATATTGATTTATACTTTTGATTATCTGTGGTCGCTGACTTTTTTTAAGCTTTGAAACATAGTATATTGTGTTTAGGGCTGGTTTTCTATCATTTTGAATTAAAAAAAAATTATGTTTGTTTATTTTTGAGAGAGAGAGAGACAGAGTGTGAGCAGGGGAGGGGCAGAGAGAGAGGGAGACAGAATCTGAAGCAGGCTCCAGGCTCTGAGCTGTCAGCATGGAGCCCCATGTGGGGCTTGAACCCATGAACCGTAAGGTCATGGTCTGAGCCAGAGTTGGGCATGTAAGCTTAACTGACCGAGCCATGCAGGCATCCCTCTATCATTTTGAACAGAATGAAAACTCATAGAAAATGTATTGTCTTTTTTATTCAAGCATATTAGGAGCCTAGGTTTTCAAAACAAATGTTACTTTGGAGAAGAGAAATTGTAATGCACTGTTGTGACCAAGTACAGTTTGCATTTATGTCAGCAAAGGATACTTAAAGAAAAATGCAGTCCTGTAATCAGCTTTTACAGTCTTGCCTGGGCTGGTTATCTCAGTTAGTTAAAACTAGTGATAATGAAGCCAAGATCAAAGGTTTGTTTTATTGGACAGTTAATTTCACAAGAGAAACACTTCCATCTTAGTACTTATGACTTAGATCTTGACTTTTTCAGAGAAGGTATAGGTGGCTTAGTAGATATTGCCATTAATTTTATAAAAACAGTAAAAGATTAGTCATGCCCTAATATTTGAAAGTGCCTTAAATGTAAATTTGTGTTTGAAAGACGCTGCCTTTCAGTATCCTGTCCTGAAGCTAATGCTATTGTGATTACTTGTTTTTTTTACTTTGTTTTTCTTAATTTCTATTTTAGTAGAGAGAAAGTAACTTTTTTTTTTTAATTTTTTAATGTTTTATTTATTTCTAGGAGAGAGAGAGAGAGAGCATGGGCAGGGGAGGGTCAGAGAGAGAGGGAGTCACAGACTGAAACAGGCTCCAGGCTCTGAGCTGGCAGTCAGCACAGAGCCCGATGCGGGGCTCAAACCCACAAACTGCGAGATCATGACCTAAGCGAAAGTCAGACGCTTAACCGACTAAGCCACCCAGGCGCCCCAGAAAGTAACTTACTTTTTAAGGTGACTTGACATTTTGGATAGTCATCTTGGAACTAGATTTGAGGTTTCTTTATGCCAGTGGCAGTGTATAATTTAATTTTAAGCATTATAATTTGCATTTTGATTAATCTTTTCTTAATTTCCCTATTTAGTACACATAAACTCATTTTAATTATAGAAGCAACGTGTAAGGTCCTTTTTAACATAAGTGTCTAATGAAGATGGTCTTTTGATTTTGGGGGTTTAAGAAGGAAGACCACACTGGTTATGAAGGTATCTAAAGTCTCATAGTGATATGAGTATATTAAAGTTATGTATGTTAGGTTGTACAACATCCGTATTTATCAAGGTATCTAAAGTCTCAAAGCATTATGAGTATATTGATGTTATGTATGTTAGGCTATGTAACATCAGTATTAAGACCTTTTCAAGATATAAAACTTCTATAAAGGTAAAACATTTACGTTGGAAGCTAGTAATTATCCAATCATTAAAAACAGTAGTATTTAACAAAATAAGTGATTGTTCATACTGTATTTCTCTATTTTTCCCTCTAAACTTGTTTTTCAGAATGCCACAAATTGTGGCAGCTCTTGTTTAAAAGAATTAAAAGAAACCCCAAGCCACATCAGAAATAGATTATTGCCATCTTACCCTTCCCTCTTTCTGCAGAGGGCACCAGCCAGGGAATGGCGCTGCCTGCTGGATGGCGTCCTCCTCCTCTGGAGCTGTTGGGAAAGGGCCCGAAGTGTCTGCCTTTGACAATTTATTCAAAAGCCCTTCTTTGTTGAAGTATAGAGTGATTTCACCAGTACCCTTTGATTTCCTTCTTACCTGAACATACATTAGCCTTCTGTTACCTACCATCTTGAATATGTTTTAGGTTTCTCTGGCATTATGTATGTCAGAACATATGATGTTTCATGTGTAATGTTTTGATACTTCAGAAATTCGACCTTTTGGGCAGAGGGGGGAGCTTGAACTCTCTGCTTATGCTGTTTCTACTCTGTGAAATGTCTGGCAAAAGAATTTCATCCTTGGAATATAGCTTTTTGTTATAATGTCATTATTTCAACCTGAGTGTCATATATTTGTTATTAGTATTTCTGTCAGAACAGGGATGAAACTCCTCAGGAGGCATTTAATGTACGCTGTGATAGTGTGTGCTATAGGCTTTTTGCATTACGCATTTTGGGGAGCTTTTTCCCCTAAGTTTTAAATAAGAATACATGTTCTCTAACTTGCAGTATTCTTCCGTCTGTCTCAGGGTTGGACTGGTCGGAAGAGAGCGGAGAGGACCCGGAGGACTCTGAGCAGGCGTCGCCATACCAGGTGGCATGGTCCATCCGAGAAACCCTCAGATATGAGAGACACACGTAAGTCTTCCTTTTTGTTTTTATTCTTTACCCCTGTTGTGGCCTGATCTTTCACTCTATATACTAATGTTTGTTTATTTCATTGGCTCTAGTTTTATGGTAATGGAGGTGAAATAGATTCCACTTGGGAAGAAATGTACTAGATTGTTTGAGGAGAGCTACTCTTCAGTTTTCTTGGGAAGTTTGTTTCTGTACCTTTCCCATTTATCACTGAAGGAACAAAGCATAGTAGAATTTAGAATGGGAAAGGGACCTTAGAGATTACCTAGTTTCATTTCCTCATTTTACAGGAGAGGAAACCAAGGCCCGGACAGGTTGAGGAACTTGCCTGTGGTCCTGGGGCTACTTGGGAGTCCCACTGTCTGACTTGGCTGGATCTTCTCTGGCTCTGCTCTCATAGCAGCTGAAAAGCAGTGCTTTTTACTTTATCTGTCTTCACAAGATTAATCCATTCCTTAATATTTCTTAAGTGCTGAGTATTTATTTTTTATTTTTTTGTTTTATTTATTTATTTTTGAGAGAGAGAGAGAGGGAGAGTGCGCGCACATGCAGTCATGCAAGTGGGGGAGAGGGCCAGAGAGAGAAGGAGACAGAATCCAAAACAGGCTCTAGGCTCCGAGCTGTCAGTGCAGAGCCTGACATGGGGCTCAAACCCATGAACCATGAGATCATGACCTGAGCTGAAACCAAGCTAATGTGCTAAAATGTTTTTCAAGATAATCTTACTAGAAGTTCTTGATATCTACCTTATGAGGAAGCTGTAGATTGATTAATGCACAGCCCCTTCCTGGATAGTGAGAAAGTTTGTTGTTTTAGGGGACTGCCTTAGGGATTTACTTGGTACAGTGCAGCATACTAAATAGATCCCTGTCTGTGGAGCCAAAGATGATTCTCAGACTCAGCTAATTATTATTATTATTATTATTATTATTTTAAGTATCGTGGTTTAAATAGATGTTTGGCAAGATAGAGGGGAGACTAGCTATCTGCCCCTGGCTGACTCCTAGAATTTCACGGTATCATTGTATGGACATATTTTCTCTAGGGTCTGGTTTTTTAGTTTATAGGCTTAAAATGAGATCTGTAAGTACACCCAGAAATAATTAGGCCTAGGAAGAGACTAATGCATAAACCAAAATGCCAGTTCAAATTGAGAAATAATCATTAAGTGGTACAAATGTTCACTAAGCCAAACTATGTGGGGAGCTTATTGGGGCCTGGAGCTAGAGCAAGGAGAACTAGTTGGATTTCTTGATGGCCAGTTGTCCTGGCCTCCCCAGCTCCCAGGTAGTATATTGGAGAATGCTGTACTTTCTTTTTTGTCTCAGAGGTTCCATTTTATGTTTCATTCAAGACTGCTTCCTTACCATGAGTGTATTCTTTTTTTCAGCTAGAGTACAGTTGAACCCACACCTTTGTAGTTACAGATGCTATCCGTCATGCTTCCTAAGGTTCATGTTCATATCAGCTTAACTTGATTTGGGATATTTTGAATTAATTTTCCAAATTGCTGTAAATGTAAATGCTTAGCACAATACCTATACATGGGAAAGGATTGATTAATGGTAGTTAAGATTCCTGTTGGAATTCTCAAGATGACCTGAACATCAATACTGGGTATATTTGCTCTTGATTAGGAGTAAATATTGTTTCTGCCCTTTATTCTTTCTCTTTTTTTTCTCTTTCTCTTTCTTTTTTTTTTTTGAGAAACTGAGAGTGTGTGCAAGCAGGGTAGGGGCAGAGAGAGGGAGAGAGAGAGAATCCCAAGCAGGCTCTCACTGTCCGTATGGAGCCTGACACAGGCTGGAACTCACAAACCATGAGATCATGACCTGAGCTGAAACCAAGAGTCCGTCGCTTAACCAACTGAACCACCTGGGTGCCCCTGTTTCTGCCCTCTATTCTTGCAGAGTTTTCAGAATATTTCTGTTGTTTTAGACTTGTGACCATTGAGTTTTTCTTTATCTCTGTAGCATTTTACTTTCTCGGTCATTTCTGCTAACTGACGTACCATGATACGCTTTCCTTGGTTCTCCTTTTCCTTCATGATATTTGTCTTCTTTTTTTAAGCAGTCATCCCCACTTCTTGTCCAGCAGTCACTTTTATCTTTGCCCTTCATTCATTCATTCACTCACTCACTCAGCATATTCTTGCCGAACTCTTGTGCTCTGGGCATGGGGCATGCCTTAGGGTCTCCCTTGGGTGGATCTTGGATTGGCCTGGTTTGCCATGCTTTCTTTGTCTGCATCTCTACGTCTGTATCTGCCACTGTGCCCTCTCATGGGGACCTTTGTCCTGTATTTAAACTACCCATAGAACAACTCTATTTCAGTTTCTTGTTGCAGCTACTGGTCATTTATTGTACCTTGTGGTTAAGTCCAGTAGAAAATGGAAAGCTGTAGAAAATTGGCTCGACCTAGCCTGTTCGTTGATCTTCAAGAAGTTTTGCCATTTAGAATTACTCAAAAGGTTTTTACCATTTATGGTTCTTCAGTGAATTCATTGAGATTTTTGGAATTTTGGAAGGAAAACTGTCAGTAGTCTGATACCCATTCTCCACAACCCTCTCGCCTCCAAGAACCCTTTCATGAGTTTTCTTGCTACACTAGGATTATAGTTGAGGGAATTTTAGGGAGAAAGTTTGGCCTTGTTTTGTTTTGTTTTGTTCTGTTGAAAGACTTTAGTTTTGAAGTTTTATTTATTTTGAGAGGGAGAACACATTTGGGGGAGGAGCAGAGAGAGAGAGAGAAAGAGAGAATCTCAAACAGGTTCCACACTGTTCAGTGCAGAGCCTGATGAAGACCTGAGCCGAAATCAAGAGTTAGACACTTACCTGACTGAGCCACCCAGGCACCACTGTTTCATTTTCTTCAGTAAGCTCTATGCCCAATGTGGGGCTTGAATTCACAACCTGGGGAGATCAAGAGCCACATGCTACACCCATTGTGCCAGCCAGGGCACCCCTGAGTTTGTTTTGGGAACGATTTCTTGGTTACTTAGTCTGGCTGTAGATGCATGTGCTGAAAGAGTTGTCTCAGGCTCTTACTTAGGTCTCAGGAGCAGAAATAAGTGGGTATGTTAAATGTATTAAGGAACAGTAATTACCTAGTAACTGCTTACTTTTTCATATTCCTAATGTTGTCTTTGATAGGAAACAGTTCTGAATTTTTAATGAGCACAATTTTTTAGTCTTTTCTTTATGATTAGTGTATTTGTGATCTGCATAAGAAATCATTGCTTACCCCACTGTCATAAAGCTATATATCTTCTGGAAACTTATTTTGCTGACAGTCTTTGTGGAATTTATTTTTGTATATTTTGTACATGATGTGAGGTAGTAAGAAGGACCATTTTTTTTCCATGTGGATTTTCTGTTTAATCAGCATTGTTGATTGAAAACACTGTTATTGCGTTGGAGCCCTTGACACGTATGTGTATGTCTATGTGTGTATTTTCCTTTATCTTTTAAATGTTTATTTTGAGGGAGAGAGGAAGAGGGAGACAGAGCAGTTTCCGCGCTGTCACTGCAGAGCCTGACATGAGGCTCAAACTCATGAACCATGAGATCATGACCTAAGGCGAAATCCAGAGTCTGCCAGACTGACCGAGTCACACAGGCGCCCCAGTCTTCCTTGGTTTCTAACACAGAGACTTGTTACTGTACATTTCCCTCTACATGTGCTCTAATCACCGTTAATACAGTGCTGTTGTATTTAAGCAGCAGTTCTCTTTTAAAGAGATTTAAAAGAAAAATAACTCTTTTGCATTTATCCACATATTTACAATTTCTAGAGTTCTTTATTTTTTGAATAGTTCTATATTTCCATCTGATGTCATTTTCTTTCTGTATGAATGGTTTACTTCCCCTCTGGTAACCACTTGTTGGTTGTATTTATGCGTTTGTTTCTGCTTTGTTTGTTTGGTTTTGTAAATTCCACATATAAGTGAAATCATATGGTATTTGTCTTCTCTGACTTACTTCACTTAGCATAATACCCTGTAGGTCCATCCATGTTTTTGGAAATGTGTGCCTTCATTTCTGAAAGATATTTTTGCTGGCATAAAATCCTAGGTTAACCGTTTTTCTTTTAGTACTTAAGGGTGTTGCTCACGTGGTTTGCATTATTTATGATTAGAAGTCAGCTGTCTTTCACATCTTCGGTCCAAGGAGCATTATGTATCTTTTTTTTCTCTGCTCAGGTTTTTCTCTTTATGAGTAGTTTTTTTTTTTTTTTGAGTAGTTTTAAACCATTTGTGTAGTCTTCTTTTTCTTTTATTTTTCAATTTAATTTATTTTTTAAAAATTTACATCCAAGTTAGTTAACATATAGTGCAACAGTGATTTCAGGAGTAGATTCCTTAATGCCCCTCACCCATTTAGCCCTTCCCCCTCCCACAACCCCTCCAGTAACCCCTCTGTTATTCTCCATATTTAAGAGTATATTATGTCTTGTCTCCCTGTTTTTATATTTTTGCTTCCCTTCTCTTATGTTCATCTGTTTTGTATCTTAAAGTCCTCATATGAGTGAAGTCATATGATATGTCTTTCTCTGACTAATTTTGCTTAGCATAATGCCATCTAGTTCCATCCACATAGTTGCAAATGGGAAGATTTCATTCTTTTTGATTGTCGCGTAATACTCCATTGTATGTATGTATATATATATACACCACATCTTTATCCATTCATCCATCAATGGACATTTGGGCTCTTTCCACACTTTGGCTATTGTTGATGGTGCTGCTATAAACATTGGGGTGCATGTGTCCCTTCAAAACAGCATCCCTGTATCCTTTGGATAAATACCAAGTAGGGCAGTTGCTGGGGCGTAGGGTAGTTCTATTTTTAATTTTTTGAGGAACCTCCATACTGTTTTCCAGAGTGGCTGCAACAGTTTGCATTCCCACCAGCAGTGCAAAACAGATCCTCTTTCTCCGCATCCTCGCCAACATCTTTTGTTTCCAGAGTTGTTAATGTTAGCCATTCTGACAGGTGTGAGGTGGTATCTCATTGTTGTTTTAATTTATATTTCCCTGATGATGAGTGATGTTGAGTATTTTTTCATGTGTTGGTTGGCCATCTGCTTGTCTTCTCTGGAGAAGTGTCTATTCATGTCTTTTGCCCATTTCTTCACTGGATTATTTGTTTTTTGGCTGTTGAGTTTTGTAAGTTCTTTATAGATTTTTGGATACTAACCCTTTATCTGATATGTCATTTGCAAATATCTTCTCCCATTCCATCGGCTGCCTTTTAGTTTTGATGATTGCTTCCCTCGCTGTGCAGAAGCTTTTTAATTGATGAGGTCCTAGTAGTTCATTTTTGCTTTTGTTTCCCTGCCTCCAGAGATGTGTTGAGTAAGAAGGTGCTGCCGCCAAGGTCAAATAGGTTTTTGCCTACTTTCTCCTCAAGGATTTTGATGGCTTCCTGTCTTACGTTTAAGTCTTTGATCCATCTTATTTTTGTGTGTAGTATAAGAAAGTGGTCCAGGTTCATTTTTCTGCATGTCACTGTCCAGTTTTCCAGCATCACTTGCTGAAGAGACTGTCCTTATTCCCATTGGATATTCTTTCCTGCTTTGTCAAAGATTTGTTGGCCATATGTTTGTGGGTTCACTTCTGGGTTCTCTTTTCTGTTCCATTGTTCTGAGTGTCTGTTTTTTGTGCCATGTGTAGTTCATTTTCTTTATGTTTCTTGTGTTTGGGGTTCATTGACCTTTTGGATCTATATGTTTATAATTATCATGACATTTAGAAAAATTTTGGCCAGGTTTCTTCAGTTATTTTTCTTCCCCCTTCTATTTCAGAGACTTGTTATGCATATTTTAGGCTGCTTAAAATTATCCCACAGTTTACTGATGTTCTTTTCACTTTGTTTTTCCAGTCTGTTTTTTCCTCTCTCTGTTTCATTTTGGAAAGTTTCTATTGCAGTCTTCAGGTTCATTAATCTTTTCTTCTGTGGCACCTAATTAGCCATCAATCCCATTCAGTATAATTTTCATGTTAGATATTGTAGTTTTCATCTCTAGAAATTTGTTTTGGGTCTTAGTATTGTCCATGTCTCTCCTTGACACAGTCATAATGGTTCTACCTTCTCAGACATGTGAAATATAGTTATAATAACTGTTCGTCGATTCCTGCTTTACTAATTTGTGTCATCTGTATCATTTGTGGGCCTATTTTATTGATTGGTTTTCCTCCTACTTATGGGTCCTATTTTCCTGTTTCTTTGGATGCCTGATAATTTTTTAAGTTTTATTTATTTTGAGAGAGAAAGAGAGAGTGGGAGATGCGGAGGGAGAGCAAGAATCCCAAGCAGGCGCCACACTGTTAATACAGACTCCAATGCGGGGCTTGAATTCACAAACTATGATACCATGACCTGATCCAAAACCAAGAGTCCTACGCCCAAATCAACTGAGCCACCTAAGTGCCCCCTGGTAATTTTTCATTTGATGTCAAACATCATTAATTTTACTAATTTGATTCTGGTATTTTTGTCTTCTTTAAGATCTTTGTTTAGGGACATGACTAGGTTCCTTAGAAACAGCTTTTGAGGCTTGCTTTTTAAACTTTGTGAAATGGGGACACAGCAACCTTTAGTTTCGGGCTGATTTCACTCCACTACTGAGGCATATGCTCCTGAGTAGTCTGCCCCGTGCCCTCCATGTTGCAGGTTTTCCACTTGGGATACTGGGGACCCATGCTAACCCTAGTGCTGTGTGCGTTTCTGGGATTTGTTGGGTCCCTCTTCTCAGGTGGGTCTTTCCTGGTCTTGGTATTTTCGCACACTCCTTCATTGTTCGCTACTCAAGTGAGGAGCTGAGGGAACTCCTCTGTAGATCTGCAGAGTGCTTCTCTCTGTGCACCTGTCTCCTCCCCAGTTCCCGGTCCCTGCTAATTCCAGCATTTCATAGGTAGTTAGATGTGGGTGAGCACACCAAGTAAGTATCTTGTGTCTGAAATATCATTGTGAGGTATGGGCTAGGGAACAAATCTTTGTCTTCAGTATATAAGTTGATGTTGAAGTTATAAAAACAAATGAGAATTTCCATAAATAGAGTGAGGACTGGAAAGAGAAAAGAAGCAAATGGGAAAATAATGAGTTTTCTTTTTTTTTTTTTTTTTTGCATAAGTGATGTATAGTGAGGTAGGATTGAGAAATGATTAAATAATTAACCCAGATTGGATATTTCTTTTTTATATGCTACTAGATTCAATTTGCTAATATTTTTTGCCTCTGGTATCATTAATAAGCTTTTCCTATAATTTTCCTTCAGTCATATTTGCCCTTATTTTTGGTGTCATATTTAGAGTAGCTTTATTAAAGGAGAATGTTCTCCTCTTTTCTGATGTCTGGAATATTTTGTGTGTAATTGGAATTAGGTTTTTTTGAATATTGATAGAACTCACAGTAAAACTGTTTAGGCTAGTTAATGAATATAGGTGTATCTCATATACACGTGTGCAGGGGAGGGGCAGAAAGAGAGGGAAACCGAGAATCCCAAGGAGGCTCCACACTGTTAGCAGAGCTGGTTATGGGGCTTGAACTTCTGAACCACGAGATCATGACCTGAGCTGAAATCAAGAGTCAAGAAGCTTAACTGACTAAGCCACCTAGGCACCCCTAGGTTTCTATATTTAGTAATAGTAGCTATACTTGTTTTCTTATTTCAGATACGTCATTTCTTTTCATTCTCCTAACAACCCTGGGAGCTAGGCAACCCAGCTCTCGCTCTCTCTCGCTCTCTAAATGTTTGTTCATTGATTCATTGATTCATTCATTTTTGAGAGAACACAGCAGGGGAGGGGCAGAGAGAGAGGGAGGGAGACAGAGAATCTAAAGCAGGCTCCACACTGTTAGTACAGAGGCTGATGCAGGGCTCGAACTCCCGAACCGTGAGATCGTGACCTGAGCCAAAGTTGGACGCTTAACCGACTGAACCACCCAGGTGCCCCAAGCAAGCTCTCTTTTATTTCACAGATAAGGAAGGAAAGTAACACACTGAGAATGCAGCAGGTGCCAGGCCTTGTCACTGTTAGTAAATGATGGACACTGGCCTTTCCCTGCCCAGTTTGCTACTCTTCTCCACAACCATGTGTGAAATACTAATGTCACAGCATGTTAGAAGTGGGAGGCATGTGGGAGATTTTCTGGTTCAGGACCATGGTAGGGATGGGCTGTGGACCCGTGCAGGTCTGCAAACTGCTGCTTACTGGTCCGCAACAAGACAAGCCTGGAAATTGCCAAGGAGCTTTGAATACTCTTATAATGCTGGAACATGCCTCGACATCCAGGTGCATCTCTCCATTGACTGTGAACTTGAGAACTGCTGATCCAGTCTATCCTCCCTGCTATAATTTAATGGAGTCTTTTCACATAACAGCTTTGGCAAGTGATTATCTACCTGAGCTTTACTTTCCCGTTAAGACTTGTTGTTCTCCTCTCTTCTTTCTATTAATAGCCCTTCCATTCTCCTAATTATGCAAGTTCAAAGTCATTGAGTCATTATTGACTTTCTTATCCTTCATATCCAGTCACCAAATTGAGTTAATTCTTTTATGATAATGGCCCTTATAAGTCTTGTTCTTTCTATTATCTCTGTGGCCTTTTACTTACAGTCACTCCCTTGTCCTTCAGTTGCTGGTTTTGGGCTATGAAATCTGTACTCTTTCCCTAACTGTGCTCCTGTTTATCATGTCCAACGGTTTTCTGCTGCTGCCTTTGATACCTCATCTGTACTTTAAATTCTTTACGTCTGAAATGGAATTTATTTCCTGCCCCAGATCTACTTTTGTTCCTGTGCTCTGGTCTTCGGTGATGGAAACTGCCTTGTGATGCTCGTCCCTTCCATCTCCCTGCCCCAGGTGACAAGGTCTGCCTTTTATACATGTGGGTCAGCTCTCCTCTTCTGCGGTCCTGCTGTGTCACCCGGCGTGGGCTCTTCTTACCTGTTACCTGGAGTTTCAGAATCCTTTCCTCCCTGCCTGTTCTCCCAGCCTCTTCCTCATTTCTGTCTGCTGATGGTGTAATCTTTCTCCCACCTGGCTGTTACCGCTACCTATTTTCTTCAAACTCTGCGAGTTTTTTCACTGCCCGTAGAATAAAAGTGAAACTCTTTTTTTCTGGGGTTTTTAGTTCAGGTTCAGAAAGTTTACCGTTCCCGCCCTCACTGCCTGTGTACCCTACATTTTAGCCAAACCGAGCTCCTTGGTCCTTGCTGTTCCCATCCTGTCCATCTTTTTTTTTTTTTTAAATGTTTTATTTATTTCTAGGAGAGAGAGAGAGAGAGAGCGTGAGCAGGGGAGGGTCAGAGAGAGAGGGAGTCACAGACTGAAACAGGCTCCAGGCTCTGAGCTGGCAGTCAGCACAGAGCCCGACGCAGGGCCCGAACCCACGAACCCTGAGATCATGACCTAAGCGAAAGTTGGACGCTTAACCGACTAAGCCACCCAGGCGCCCCCATCCTGTCCATCTTTGAAGCCTGGCTTGTTTTCCTTTATCCTTGTGAGGTGCCCTTTTTCTTCTTTCTTTAAATTCTGCCCTTTCTTCATGGTTCAGTGCTGTTGTCATCTCCTCTATGAAGCCTCTGATCCAGGGGTGCCTGACTGGCACCAGGGGCGTCTGACTCTTGATTTTGGCTCAGGTCATGATCTCCGGGTTAATGAGATCGAGCCCCACCTCAGGCTTCTTGTTGATGGCACAGAGCCCACTTGGGATTCTCTCTCTCCCCCATTCCCCAAAATAAATAAAATGTTTGTGAACAAAAACCCGAAGCCTCTCACCCAGCATTCTTGCTAGTGAACTTCAGTAGCACTTGAGCCTTATCTGTTACCCTGTATGTCACGTATTGTTCTCTGCCTCGTGTTAAGGATATTAATAGCACCTACTGGCTCAACTAGAGCTCCTGGGTGAAATCCTGCTGTGGGACTTCAGGGAACAATTCAGAATAGATTCCTAGGCCCCCTTCCATGGAAATTCTGGTTCAGTAGATCTAGAGTAGGTCTTGGGACCTCGAATTATGAAAAGTTCCTAGATTTTTCTAATTTAAGGTCAGATATTTGACTCATTGGTCAGCCTACCCCACGGTTTTAGTTACCGACTGATCGTCTTGTCTAAACTGCATTGAGAACTGCTTACATTTTTTTTTCTCCTCCATAGTATTCAGCATAATAGATATATAGCAAATGTTGAATGTTGAATAAATGAAAAGACTGAAGATCCTTCACTTGATATATTTGTAGTAGAGACGATACTGAAGAGAACGTGTTTCTTAGGACTCACTTCTTAGACTGGAAATTTACCAAGTAGCTTCTTACGGGCTATTCTGAAGGGAAAGGGAATGATACCACTTAGGAAGTTAAGAGAAACCAAGCAGTGATTTACAGAAGATTAGTAAAATAATAGTCTGTAGTATCACATGCGTGCTGTTTAAAGAAGGTAAAGTAACCCGGGTCAGTTTTCGAGTCTGGTGTATATTATACGTAACAGCAAAAAGTGAGATTACATTTGTTCCATAGAAAAGTGATCTTGTGACCCTTACCGGAGTAGACACTGCCCGCTAACCACGGCGCTCTTGTTGAACCTCGGTGTGGCCTCAGCATTATTTTCAAGGTAGCAGGCCAGCGGGGTCCACCATTCACTCAAAATTACCGTCGTGACAGAAAAAAACCTGTGCAACCCGTGCTGTGTGAAATGTTGTTTAGGATATCTCCTATGGTTCAAAAGGTAAAATAACAATTACCTTGGAATGGTTGTGATCCCTGCAATCAAGATTCTTTAAGTGCTTAGCAAGAAAAGGGTAGTTAAAACCAGCACACGTGAAAGGGCAGCTCCTCGACAAGGCGCTGCAGGAATTCGCTGCTCTATTTCTGGTATGACCTATCTTTTACGGAATTATGCTGAGTGTTTCCTCATAACTGCCGTGTCATGTACTGAGACTTCCAGTAAGCAAAGGTAAAGACATGATTGTCTTCCCAAGAACACCAGGTCACTTAAAATTTACAAGACACTGATGCGTGAACTGTCAGACGGTGACATGCTAAGAAGGTTCTGAAAGCACTGGGTTGGTTGTCTCTGCTGCCTCATTTATGTCGAAATACTGTCCTTAACTTTCAGCTCTAGTGGAGCTCTGTCCTCTGATTTTGTGAGGCGTGCGCTCACCCGCCGCAGACCGTAGCCCCCGTCGGCCAGCGTCTCGGCCTGTTTTTGCCCTCTCTACAGCGAGCCGCCCGGCTAACCAGGTTTCCCTTCTCTCCCTGCGCTTTCTAGGTCAGATGACGATGACACGGAGAGTAGGAGCTCCAGGGTGACCCAACTTTGCACTTACTTTCAGCAGAAATATAAGCACCTCTGCCGCCTGGAGCGGGCAGAGTCGCGGCAGAAGAAGTGCCGGCACACGTTTCGGAAAGCCTTGCTGCNGTGGGCGTGGGGCGGAGCCGCGGTGCGCGGGGGGGCGTTGACACCGGAAACGCTGAGGCCTCGTGGCCTGTCCTGTTGCTCAGAGCTGTACCGGCGACAGAAGAGCACCCACCACCTGAGCTGACAGGGAAAGCGTTGCTGTGGCTCCCCGCCAGAGCGTGGTTAGAATTTGTTTAGCCACGTATTTCAGAGTGTCAACTGTCTTTGCAAAAATAACCATGGCTTAGAGATCTCTTGTGTTATTTAAAAGTAGGATTTATAGGGTTTTTTAATCATGAAAGGAGTATTTTACATATTTTACTTATATTATTGTAAAATTTTCTTTCCCACATATTATATCTTCAAAATACTTTATTGCATTGCATTTGTTTTAGGGGGAAAAAAATCCTCTATCTATTTCTAGTCCAGGTATTTGCTTTGTAAATTTGAAAAATGTAGAAAACAAAAGGGGACATTTTCCATAATCTCACCATGCACAAAACAAAGAACGAGCACTGCGAACACTTTGGTTGTTTCCTGCTAGTCTTCTTTTCTGCACTTGTGTACACACGTGTGTGTTTGCCTGTGTGTGAAGTCTCCAGGGAGCCATGCGTTTATATTAAAAAGCAAAGGAGCACCTGGGTGGCTCAGTCGGTTAAGCTTTTGGCTTGGGCTCAGGTCATGATCTCACTGTGAGTTCGAGCCCCGCATGGGGATCTGTGCTGACAGCTCAGAGCCTAGAGGCTGCTTCAGATTCTGTCTGTCTCTCTCTCTCTCTCTGCTCCTCCCCTGCTCACCCTCTGTCTCTCTTTCTCTCAAAAATAAGTAATCATAAAAAAAAATAAAAAATAAGACAAAACAAAATTGAGACCATGTTATATGTATGTTTTATTTCCTATTTTTTTTCCCCAATTAGCATTGAATTATGACCATTTTCTCCTGATATTCTTTAAAACATGATTTTTAATGACTTCATAATTACTTTTTAGACTGCTTAAATTTTATGATGTGTTTAAGCAAAACCGGATCTGTACTATTTAAGAGTTATGTGTCCAGTTTTTCCCCTTAAAAATATATCATAGCCATACCCCTGTGTTCTTAAAAATCAGTTTGAAAACATGGTTTATAATGTATTTTTAAATGAAAATCCTTATTGGAAATTCAGCATAGAGCTATCTGATATATCAGTGAAGAAAGTATGGAATTATAATTTTGGAAATTAGTTCAGGTGGTGAAAACTTAAATCATAATTACTTAGGTTATGTACCTTTTGACATCACTAGCTAAACTGAATTAAAAGTTTCCAAAATATCTTCATATTTAATTAAGGAAATAATTTTTAAATTTAGAAGGCATAGTTTCTTATTGATTTTTATTATCTCACACTTTTTAATTTTTTTTTTTCAGATAACAACCTTGAGGCACACACACTTTTAGGAGTTTGTATACCAAAATATTAGCAGTGGCTATCTCTAGAGTGGGATTATTGATAAAGTTTGAAAAAATTTATAGTCTGTATATTCTGATTTGTCTGTAGTGCTCATAAGTCACTGAGGCAAAAGGGGTTTAAAACAAACAAAACTAAGAAAAATAACCTCTGCTTTTCAGCTACTGATTCTATTTCTTATGTACCTATATATTTTTTGATATTTCATTTTAGTGTTGTGTATTTTGGTTTTCGTTATATTTGCTATATAAAACAAAAACCCCTACTTTTTAATGGCATCTATCCAAAAGATAACTATACCCTTCAGAGCTTTCTGCTTCCTGGCATATTTAGAATTGTTTGAAAGCCTGTACACCTATTTAATCAGCCTCCTTAATGATTGCTGCCCCCAGTGTTCTCCCTCCCTCACAGCTCCTGGTCCTCTGGGGCGGGGGTGGCCGTGTGTGGCTGTAACATCCATTACTTCTTATTAGTGTACTGACTTGGCTTTCTCCGAGAGAGATGCCCAAGTTCTGCTGTGTTTGGTCCCTCTGTTACATGTGCTTATTGGGCTCCGCTTCATTGTAGAATCGTGTACTAATATTTGTCAGTAATTTTTGTGAGGGCAGGAACAATGTACATTTTGTTCTTAAATCTCCAGTGTTGAACAAATGAATAGAATCAAACACGCCTGTTCTGTTTGTTGAAATAATTCACTTGGTTTGACATAGGCTTAAAATAATGCTATCTAACATTTATATAATGCTTGCAAGCATATCATTTCGGTAGAAACGTTCGTCTTGTCCAGCTTGAAGCAATCTGTATGTAGAACACTTTGAATCGTGTATATTATTATGACCTTGTCAAAGATGTAAGGGACTGTACTCGGAGTTTGGGACAATTTAGTATTTGTGTAGAAAACTGTATTTATTTATGAGTTTTAGCTGGCAGAATCAACCTTCCCCCCCTTTTTTTTTCCAAAAAACTTCCCAAACCACTGGTAGTGATGTTGTCTTAAAAACATCATGATACCTAAATATTACTAAACAAATATCAAGATGCCATTTGGTTATGTCACTAAGGATTAGTATTAGTACAAAGTCTATTGTCCAGGGCATCACTGATACTCATTTCACACTGAGCCATAGTCAGTTGTTGGTGATTGGTAACTTACTGTTTACATTATATTTTAGGTTCACAAAAGTCAGCTGTCAGTTGGATAATACCCTCTATTTGATATTTTTGCTTTCAAAGACTAGTTCTACAAAAGACATTTTAAAAGTTGCTTTTAAATATCTTAGAAATTAAAACTTTAGAGGCTGCCTTTCAATAGGTAGCCTTGAAAATAAAGTTTGGATGTCAGCTGAATAGGATTATTCTTTCTCATCTAATAACTTTATCATATATGTTGATGAATATGTGGAAAGGCGACTGAAATAGCTTTGGGACTGAAATAGCTTTAAGTATGTAAAACTCAAGTACCTTGCAGTCACAATAAAGAAAAAGACTAGTGCTGTTTTTGTGGAAACTATTGTTAAAGGGGGATCTAATCATACAAAAGAGAAGCTTGTAGTTGTTTTCATATTAAAAACATCAAAATGTTTTGGTAATTCTCCCTTTGTTGGCATTATTTGGATAATAAAATATATCTAACGTCAGGCATTTTTACCTTAATTATCCAGGGGGCATATTGAAATTTTGACTTTGAGTTTATTTATACTGAGTTTATTTTGCTGTTTATTTGAAGAAATCAGCAATTAAAAAAAATCAAACCTGGTGGTTCCTTTTGAAGTGTAGGATAAAGGAATCTGAGGGAATGTGTCATACGCTAGGCTTGGTAGATGGCTGAGCAAGTTATTAAAAAGCGTTCCACAAAAATTATCCATTCAGCATAGAGAACTACCTGCTATTTAAATCTAAACCCAGAGAATTTGGGCTAAGCCGTTAAAATAGTAAAGCTTCATTTATTTGAAGTTGTGTATCATTTTTATAGAGCTGAAGTTAATGGCCCACTTCCCCACTCTTGTGATTCTGACCAATCTTGTAGAACTCTTAATTAAAGCAACTTCTGTGGCAGCCTATGGTTATCTATTTGTAGTTACTATTTATATGAAATATAAATAGTAGAAATGTTTAGATTTTCTATGAATTCACATGTAATTTTGGTTCTCTTTGACCTTCTAATTAGTGTAAACCATTCCATCAAAATCCTTAGATACAGAAACAAACAATTCAAAAGATCCTTTGTTTTTGACACCTGACTCCTGATTCAGTGTATTATGCAGATTCTGCCCTCAGACATGTGTAAAGGCCTACTTATTTCTGATGCTTTAGAGAGTCAATTAAGCAGGTAGTTTTGTACTTCTGAGAATTTGACTATTATTTATTTTCATTTTTTAATGTTTGTATAAAACTATGGAAAGATCCACAAACTAATAAAATGAATGCTTATTATAGAGGGAGTAGGAACTTGCAGATTGGGACAAGGGGAGAAAGGAGACTCTCTGCTGCTTGGTTTTTATCCTTTCATTTTTCTGGAGCCACGTGAACACACTGCCCATTCACAAATTTAAAAACCAGATTTAAACATTTAAATATTGAAGGTGCCAAATGGAGAGAACATTTAATGAAAGATGGATTTGCACATACTTTAAAAAGTTAAAGAAATACATCCAAAGTGAGTTCATTTTGGAAGATGAGGACAAGTCAGGCCTTTCTGCATGTCATTATCCCTTTCCTCACATCATAGATCAAGTTTTTTTGCACATTGCTGTTCAGCTTGACATGACCAAAATCTAATGATGATAATAATACCAGCAACTAATAGCCATGGACTGGTTGCTAGGTATCCTACTACCCACAATATATGATAAGTATTTTGGATGTGTTGTATCTTTTGGTGCTTACCTGTTCGCTAAAGGTACTCTGTCGCCACTTTATAGGGAAGGAAGTTGAGGCTTAAGCATGGCTAAGTAACTTGCCTAAGGTCACCCAGCTAGTAAGAGGTAGGGCTGAGATTCAGAATTAGATCTGATTAATCTAGGCTCGTGTTCTTTATCACTTTTGTCTACTTATTGTCTCTTCGTGAAGTCAAAGGAAGCAAAAGGTCACTTAAAAAAGAAGAAAACCAGACAGAGTGGAAATCAATTATAATACAATTATTTGTTATTTCGGTAAATTAGGGAACTATTGGAACTGGTAATTGTAACTCATATTTACCTTTTCTTTAATGCATGTGGATAAGTAAAATGTTGGTTAACACCAACACTCTGCTAACATGGTGTTAAAAAGTTGCCCTGGATTCCTAACGCATTTTTTAAAAACTCGTGTTTTCTTTTCCCTTCCTTAGCATAAGCCGGACCAAGCTGAGGGAGGTGGAACCAGCCTCGTGCAGCGGAACCGTGAAGGGGGAACCGTGCCCTAACAGAGCCCTTCCATTCACTAGACATTGTTTCCAACGTATCCTCTTAATTCCATGTGTGCTGAAAAGTGTTACCTCCTTCTGGGCTCTTTCTTTATTCTTTTTTTTTTTTTTTTTTTTTTTTTTTTTTTTTTAATGTTTTATTTATTTCTGAGAGAGAGAAAGAGAGACAGTGTGAGCAGGGGAGGGTTAGAGAGAGAGGGAGATACAGAATCTGAAACTCAGGCTCCAGGCTCTGAGGAGCTGGCAGTCAGCACAGAACCTGATGCGGGACTTGAACCCTTGAGCTGTGAGATCATGACCTGAGCCGAAGTCGGATGCTTAACTGACTGAGCCACCCAGGCGCCCCTTTTTAAAAATTTTTAAAAAAATTTTTTTTTATTTTATAAATTCTAATTTCCATGATATTTTCTGGATACTTCTATTTCTACTCACATCATTGTGATTCTTTTTCAAGAGTTACATCAAAATCGGCCAAATTGATAGCAAGTAGAAGATTCTCCCAGTGGCTGTCACTCAGTTAAATTTTGTTAATGGAATTCTGGTTCTTGTGGTGCCTCCAAGTAGCTTGTGAGAAGCGACTTTAACACTCATTGATGGCAAAATCAAGTCATATTATGCAAAAATGGTTTTCAGGCTTCCAAGAAAGTTATATGGTTTTACAGTGTCCCTTTTGCTTTGGGAATAGTTTGCTATTTGCGTTGAGTACAGTGCTGACTTGAAATGAAGGAAAGATAAACTTCACCAACTAGGAAAGAAGATATAAGACAGAACATACTAGAAGGAAACCTGTGGTAAAAGGGCTTCCTTCAGGCTGGTTATGAAATCTTATTACTTTCAGTTTTATTAAACATTTAAAATTAAGTAGCATTTAAAAAATTTATACAGTAGCAGTTACTTGTTCTTCTTTATTATCTTTGACTTTTTGCCCTCCTTTCTGTTCTTGGAATTAAATTTTCACTTTTTTAGCAGCACTTTCTATGTAGTTTTAGAAATCACCTTAACTATAAAAGCATAAAGGAAAAACAGAAAGGTGCTTTCTTGATAGGTATAAAGTAAGTCTTAGAAAATGTAGCTGGGGCCAATAGTTTGGATGCTTAAAAATGTTTATGATATAAAACCGATGTTCCAATTTTAATAGTATGGTTTTGATATAAAAGTTATTTTTCATAAGTTGTAAGCTTGAGTTTTGTGTTAGAAATGCTAAATGAAAAATCCAAGTTTGGGTAGATGAGTGATTTATAATAGCTTAAAATTTTTATTATTTTTTAAATACTTATATTTGAGAGAGAGACAGAGCGTGAGCAGGGTAGGGACAGAGATAGACTAAGACAGAATCTGAAGCAGGCTCCAGGCTCTGAGCTGTCAGCACAGAGCCCAACACGGGGCTTGAACTCACGAGCTGCGAGATCATGACCTGAGCTGAAGTCAGACACTTAACTGACTGAGCCACCCAGGTGCCCCATTCTTGATGAGGATTATATGCCAAAGTTTTCCTTAAAGTTTTTTTTTTTTTTTAAACCATTATAGTGGAACTTTTAGGAGTTAATGTGTGAAGACTTAGACAACCCCCCTATTAAAGAATGGCCATTAAAGAGACTCCTATTAGGAACCCTTTAGTAAAACAGACTCCTTTAGAAATACCTTCTGAAAAATTCAATAATAATCATTTTCCCATGTCAGTAGTTGGGTTGGTTCTTTAGCTTTTATAGGTAAGAAAATTGATTACTTGCTAAACACAAGGGAAGAAGCAGATTTTATATAAAATTTTTAAAAAGTAATTTGAGTTTCAGCGTATTATATTCTTAACTTTGAAAAACACAGATATCCTCTTGAACCGCTCTCAGCAGCTTTTCTCAAGTTGCACGGCCAAGTTTGCAGACGGACAGCAGTGCTCTGTGCCCGTGTTCGACATTACACACCAGACCCCTCTGTGTGAAGAACATGCCAAAAAAATGGTGAGTTCAGATTTTGTTTTCTGCAGCAGAGACTTTCAAACTTTGGATAGCAGTCCACAGTAGAAAATATTTTGGGAGTTGGTACAAACTGTGTATGTAAATATATGTATATATGTCAATATATATAAATAATATGTACTACATAAACATATATGCTTGTCATGACCCATTAAATAAATTTCATGGCCTCTTTTTAAATGTTTATTGTTTTTAAAGAGAAGATTTTCTTTTAAATGCTTATTTATTGATTTTGAAAAAGAGAGAGAGAGAGAGAGAGAATGAGTGTGTGAGCTCCAGCAGGGGAGGGACAGAAAGACGATCCCAAGCAGGCTTCCTGCTGTCAGCTCAGAGTGCATTGCGGGGCTTGATTTCATGAACTGTGAGATCATGACCTGAGCCGAAATCAAGAGTCAGATCCTTAACTGACGGAGCCACCCAGGCGCCCTTTCATAGCCTCATTTAAAAAAAAAAAACTGTTCTAGGGGCGCCTGGGTGGACCAGTCACATGCACCCAGTCTCCCTCTGTCTCTCTCTCAAACAATAAATTAAAAATAAATTTTAAAGAAAGCTGTTCTAGAAGGTATTTAGTAGTTCCTAACATAGTTATTTTGTTTTAATACCTATCTTTATTCTATACCTCTCTTTGCCTTAAGGTACATTTTCTTATACTTAACAGATTGTTCAAGCTTTCTTTACCCCATTGCTCTAGATTTTTGCTTTTTTATATTCAGTTCTGTGAATGTCGTGGCTGTATGATAAGATTTCAGGCAAAAGCCAACCCTTTCTGTAATGCTGTTGAACTTAACTATTGCTTCTGTTAATGCTAGTATCATAAGCCCTAATTAATTCAGAGTAATTTGGAAGGAGAGGTAAGTCTGAATTAGTGGAGTATCTGAATTATATCATTATTTAAAATAAGTACATTTTTATTGCTTTTACCTAGATACTTGCTGAATTCTGCTGTTTGCAAGCTATATGTATGATGAAGCTGAGTAAGACAGTTCTTTCCCTCTGCAAGCACTGTACAGGTTCAGGGGACGGCCACTGGACCAGGGCCCCATAGTCTAAGGCTATGATCCCGGTGTTGCCACCAGCTAAATGTGTCGCGAGGACTATTGTAAGTTACAGATTACATCTGAGGATAGCAAGCGTTTGTACCCCAGCAGTCCCCCAGTGAGAGACTTACACTGGGTGATGAAACCTATGCAGATCTCTTGCCTCTACTTTCAAACTGTCTTGAACCCAAACCCATTTTCCCAACTCCACTGCTACCATTCTGATCAGCACGGGAGTTTTGACCTGCTCCGTTTCCGACCTGGGCCGGTTCACCCCTCCTTAGGCAACCTGGTGGTCCCCCGCTCCGGGAGGTCATCATATGGATGCCGAACTTCGTGCAGACACCTGATCGGCATCGCGCACGACAGCACAGAGCTCCTGGGCTCAAGCGATCCTCCTGCCTCCGCCTCCAGAGTGGCTAGGACTACAGGCGCGCGCCGCCGCGCCCGGCCCCTGCTGCCACTCTGGATGAATGGTCGGGCCTGGCCTTGGCCAGGATTATGGTAATAGTCTCCTAGTTGTCTCCCTTCTTACTGCCATGCCCCCTGGACCCAGATGTCCTGTTCACACAGCAGTCCAAGTAGGCTGTGTGTGTCCCACTTCCTTTGAGTTTGTGTGCAGTAGAACGCATTCTTTGGTGCACAATGCTATGAGATTGACAATGCATACATTCCTATAACCGCCACCATAATCAAGATCTACTGTCCCCCCCCCCCCCAGATTCTCTTGTGCCACCCCTCTGTAATCTACCCCTTCTATCTCCGCTGATGTTTCCCTGTCCCTGTAATTTCACATTTTCCAGAATGTCTTATAGAGGGTTGTACAGAATACACATGTGATCACTTTACTTCCCTGGTCAAAACCTTCCAGTGGCTTTCCAGTGCGTCTACAGTCACATCCAACATTCTTACCTCGGCCTATGAGACCTCCTGGTCTGGCCCTTGTAATTTCTCCCGCTTCATCTTGTACCCTCTCCTTACTTCCAGAGTTCCAGCAGCATTGACCTTCTTGCTGTTTCTTCAACCCTCGAAGTATGCTCTCACCTTGGGGGCCTAGAACTTGTGTTCTTTTCCTAGGATCTTCTCTTCCTCCATTTCATTCAGGTTTCTGGCCAAATGTCACATCATCAACAAAGTCTTCCACCTCCTCTCTACCCAGTCACTTTTTATCCTCAGACTCTACCTTATTTTTCTTCCTAACATTTATGTCTCTCTCATTGTATTACTTATTAGTTTATTTATCATCAATATCCCTCTACTAGAACGGAACCTTTAGAAAGGGAGAAACGTTTTTTGTCCGTTGCTCTATCCCCAGTGCTTAGAACAAAGCTGCTCAGTAAGTGTTGGATAATAGTTAGACATGTGGCTGGGAGGGGTTGAGATTCAGAATTAGACTCAGGAACTGGACAGGACAGTCAGTGGTTGAAGCTGAAGCTGCCAGAAGTCCAGGCTGGCACAGAAGACATGGTATTCAATGGCTGTGAGACCATACAGCAGAGGGTAAGTTAGTAAATGCAGTGTCCTGGCATAGACGTAGATGGAGGCAGTGAGAAAGTGGAGAATGAATAGTGGAGGCAATGAACAGTTGGCATTAGGAAAGCCGCCAGGGCCTAGGGGCTCCACCTCTGGGGGGCTTCGTGGGGGGCCACCAGGAGCATGGCAGGGCCTCAGTCCAGAGCAGTCCTGTGTGGACTACCTGGCACGTACCAACAACATCGCCGGGCTACATGAGCTTAGAATAAGGCACACGGCTAGAACTGTGGTACTAGGGTGTCTGACGAGCAAAACTTGTGTATCTTGAGCAAGACAGACTTCTCCTGCTTAACGTCTCCACTGGTCCTAGAGGGAAAGCCTGGATCGGTGCCTAGCATCCCAGTGGGTACTGGTGCTTACTTAGTTACTATTGGTTGAATTAAATAATGGATATAATAAAACTAGACCTCAAGTATTGAGCCAAAAAGGACTATAGAGGCTAGGAAACAGCCTTTCTTTTTTTGTTTGTTTGTTTTATAAATTTGTACATTTGCCACTGGAGTCTGTAATTGTGTTTAAAGATTTTTTTAATGTTTATTTTTGAGAGACAGAAAGAGTGTGAGTGGGGGAGGGAGACACAGAATCTGAAGCAGGCTCCAGGCTCCAAGCTGTCGGCACAGAGCCTGACCCCGGGCTTAAACTCATGAACTGTGAGATCATGACCTGAGCTGAAGTCAGACACTTAACCAGCTGAGCCACCCAGGAGCCCCTGTAATTGTGTTTAGATTCAAGTATTTGGCCAGTATTAAACTTCTTTTAGATTTCCTGGATTTATACTTTAGTTTTATTCTTTCTTGTCTTGAATGTGTTTGATACTATTAATAACTAGTAATACTGATGATAGTTATTAGTCTTCAAATACTATTGTCTGTACTCTTGGTATGTTTTTAGTTATAAGAATTATTACTGAATTCATTAAATCAAAGGTGACATCAACTGTAAACACTGCTATTTTGTATACCACCAAGAAATTAAGAAATGCTGCACAGTACATTTCTTATCACTTAAAATTTTTGTTTTTGTTTTAAGTTTATTTATTTGTTTTAGAGAGAGTGAGAGTACATGAGCAGAGGAGGGGCAGAGGGAGAATTCCAAGCAGGCTTCATGCTCAGCGCGGAGCCTGATGTGGGGCTTGATCTCATGACTGAGATCATGACCTGACCCAAAATCAAGAGTTGGATACTTAACTGGCTGAGCCACAGGCGCCCCTCTTACAGTTTTTGTTTTATATGTATCAAAGTGGCTTCTTTAGACTTAGTTAGGCATAGATTTTTATCTTCTGTGATGCTCCTGGTTTCAGCTGAAGTGCTTGACATGGAAAAGGAGGTATTTTTTACATCATCATCTTTAATACAGCTTTTTCTACTTTGTGGTTGTTGTCCTTCCTCTTGGTTGTTGCTTTGCAAGGAAGAAAAAGAAAAGGACCTGTGGTCAGCTCTTCAACAATGAATATCTGCACTAATGACAGGTTTTGGGTTTTTTTTGTTTTAATTTTTTTTTTTAACTTATTTTTGAGAGAGAGAGACAGCATGAGCAGGGCAGGGGAGGGTCAGAGAGAGAGGGAGACACAGAATTCGAAGCAGGATCCAGGTTCGGAGCTAGCTGTCAGCACAGAGCCCGACGCGGGGCTCGAACCCACAAACCGTGAGATCATTACCTGAGCCGAAGTTGGACGCTTAACCAACTGAGCCACCCAGGCGCCTCCGCACTAATGACAGGTTTATGCCCTCACTTACTCTTCATGCTTCTGTACACACAACAGTTTTCCCTCTTCATGTAAAACCAACAACGCACATGCCTTGATTCAAACACTGACAGTACGAAGACCCGTTACCACCCTTGCACATATGTGCACAACGCCAGCCATAATGACCATCACCAGGCCAAGAGCAACTGTGAGATGCCATTATTGTAAAATGCACCCCAGTTGTGGAGATGCTAAAGTACCTTGGAACTGATGAAACGCAGTGTTGAGATTGAAGGGCGGCAGGTGAAGAAAGCTGGTTATATTGTTACTTTCTTGTTCTTCCCTGATGGTTCTTCTTGTCCATTCAGGTGAGTAGCAGCAGTTTTCTGAGGCTGCAGTCCCATTGTCCCTCTCTCCCTTGTCTCCCTGGTCCATGTAAATTACCTTAAGAACTTTTACGCTGTCATGATTTCTGAGGCTAGGCCTCCATCCCTTTCTTTATCCCTCATGCCATTTCCTCTTCTATCTCCCGGGATATCTTTGTACCTCAAATTATTTGGAGACCAAACTGAATTCCTTAACTTCTCTTCTGAGTTCGTATTCTTTTTTTTTTTTTTTTTAATTTTTTTTTTTATTTTTAGGAGNGACTAAGCCACTCAGGCACCCCTCTGAGTCCGTATTCTGTGTGTGCTCTGTTCCAACTAATGGTATCATCAAACAGTCAGCCTCCCAACCTAGAAACCCTAGAGACTTTAGAGTGTCCTTCCTTTCATCCTCACCACATCCAAGGAGGTGTCACATCTTGAGAATTCTGTCTCTCTGGAGCCTTGTTTTTCCACTCCCACTTACATTGCGCATAGCCATTTATCTTGTATTGACTGTTGAAGTGGGCCTCTGATCAGAAATAATGCCCCCATTCTCTTGCCTCTTCTGTGTGTTTCATTGCTGCCAGCATAGCTCACCCTTTTAAAGCATTTGTCAAGTTGTGTTACTTCAAAAACCAGTTCCCATTGCCTACAAAATGAAGTTGAAAATCCTCAATACGGTAATCAACGTTGTACATGATTTGGTCCTAAACTTCTTTATGGCTTTTATATTCCGTCCTCCATCACACGGTACCCCAAACACCAGTCACGCCCAATTGTTTGCTGTTCTGGTCGATTTCTTTAAAGTGATCTTCTCCCAGGACAAATATCATATGTTTGCACGTATAGGAGGATTAGGAGGAACTTGACGTAGGAACAAGGGGGAGAAGAAGGGCGGAAATGGTGGGGGAAAGGGAGAGAGGCAAACCATGAGAGACTCTTGAATGCTGACAAAAACTGAGGACTGATGGATGTGGGGGGGAGGGAGGGATGGGCATGGAGGAGGACACCTGTGGGGATGAGCACTGAGTGTTATGTGGAAACTAATTTGACAATAAACTATTTGTAAAAAAAAAAAAAATAAGTAAATAAATAAAGTGATCTTCTCCCTACCCCCAGTGACTTAAAATCCTACTTACTTTTTAATCCCACAAAACTAAACGTAATGGATTTTCCTTTTGTACACATGTATTGAAGGTATTTATGTCATTAATTGCCCTGTTTTCTCTGTACTGTATTTATGTATACTTATATTCTTGTTTTTCCCATGAAAGAGTAAGTTCTTTTGAGAATGCAATTACATTTCATTCATCGTGTTGTTGTTGTTTAACACTATAGCACCTATCACAGTGTCTTTTTCTTCCCCCCTCCCTTCTACCCACCTATACCTCACCCTAGGCCTGCCAAAACCTCACAGTGTCCTTAAATGTGGGGTGAATTGTATGTATATATGGAATTGATTTGCTTTAAGCTAAAAAAATGAATTCTTTACTCATTTACTTACGGTTATATTTGCTGTAGGTATACCTATGTTTTAGGCATTCTGTAGAATGTTAAGAGATGTGAGTCATTTTCTCAGATAGCTCTTAGGCTTTTCCCAAACATTCTCCATTTAAAAATACCCATTTATTCATTCCAAAGGATAATTTCTTGAGAGGAGATAGCTCCCGTAAAGTTCAGCACCAGCAGCAGAGGAAACCCAGGAAAAAAACCAAGCCTCCTGCACTTACCAAAAAACACAAGAAGAAGAGACGGCGTGGACCTCGTCGACCCCAGAAACCCATTCCCCCTGCAGTCCCCCAAGGGAACCTCAGCATGCCCACCAGCGTCTCACTGCCAGGGGAGACCGCTCCGATCCGGTCAGTGCTGGCTCTCAGAACGCCTCGCGTCAGCTCTCTGGCGTCGCGGCTCGGGAAGAAGCCATTTGGTAGATCAGCCTAGACCCTGTAGTCTTCAGTGCAACTTTTACCGAGTATCTGCCTGGGTGGGATCTGAAGTAAAGCTTCTGATTGTAACACAGAAAGCAGATGCCAGAATCAAGAATTTAATGGTCTACCCTCAGATTTTTCTGTTTTAGCAGAAATTCCATATATGTTTCGACAGAAACGTTCCATCAGAAATCTGACACGTTACTGATTTTGGCAGGAGTAAGCATTTTGACCAGATGAATGTTCAGGTAGACATGTCAGTTTTATCTGTCCATTTCATTTTTTTCCAATGTAGATTTTTAAAGTTGACTACATTGGAAATTCTAAAAAGTGTTAACACACACTCAATACACAAAATTGTAATTTGTTCTGCTAATTTGAAGTAACGCTGTCTCAAAGAGTTGCCTGGGTAATACATGGGTGAAGATTTTAGGACCATGTGACCGCGTATGGTCAGGTCTTCCTTTTGCTTTTAAATTTCCTTCTCTGGAAGCTGGAAAAGGAGACATTTAGGCTAGGATTTTCCCATTTGACGAACTTGTCTTGGGGACACTGGTATGAAGGGACAAGGGGCGTGTTGGAGCCAACCGTGTCCTCTTCTCCAGGAGCCCATCCACGCCAGAGCTGAGTGCTGATGAGTTGCCAGACGACATTGCCAATGAGATCACCGACATTCCGCACGACTTGGAATTGAACCAGGAGGACTTTTCAGACGTCCTGCCACGGCTGCCTGATGACTTACAAGATTTTGATTTTTTTGAAGGTATGCTCCATATTTTGATTCAGGAAAGCTGAGTGAGTTTTCAAAAAGGGAAATAGCATTTTTGAAGCATTCCTTCCCACACATCATGTCTTTCACTGTAGGTAGAAAAACTGATTTTACCCCACATTCAGAAGATAAGGAAGGTGGCTTGTCTCACTAGCCAATTATAGGCTTAGTAGGTTGATCATTCAATAGTTAGGTTTTTAACTTTGTTCCTTTAAAATGAGTCATTTTGCTTTCTTTTTCAACAAAAACATCTTAAACTTGAGTTTACTGAGCCTTTTAGAAGTCATCCTATTTCAGTACCCCACCCTGTACTTGAGTTGAAGTGTACTTTGCTAAAACAAAGTTTGCTTAATCCCACCAGTTCTCTAGTGCTTTCAGGGGAAACTTTTTATGCCCTTAGAAAGTTCCTTTCACCCTTAAAAACTGGATATTTTTGTGGTGATTAGTCAAGTTCCTAACTCTACAGATGTTTAATGTTGGAAATGAAATCGGGGGCAGCCCCTGGGCCTCCAGTGTTTGAAAACTAGTGCAAGAGGAGCAGGATTAGTGGGAAACTCACAGAAGCATTTTAGAGAGGACTGAGTGTGAGTGCTGGGCTCCGGGGCACGCTGCCTCTCTCTTCCCGTCTTCCACAGCCGCCCTCCAAATTCAGCAGCAGAAGCACCGAGGGGACTCTTGCACGGCCTTTTGTCTGCAGTCTGAACCAATACGATATACTTTCTATTTTAATAATCTTAACATAACTTCAGGTAAAAACGTGTAATCAGACGGCCACCATGCATTTTAAGTCGGTAATGCTTAGAATCCTTCAGAATTTAGCGCTTTCATGAGCTGGGTTTAGGGACTGCTGTGAGTAAACTGAAGATCCCAGCTGCAGGGGACAGCTCGACCTCACCGGCCTGGTCCGCAGGTTACGGTCTCACTCTTTGCTTCCAGCCGGGTCCCCGGAAGCTTCCATATTCCACGGAGCCTCTCTTTAGTAGAACACTGTTACAGATCATTCAGATGTAGCATTTTTGTGGAACGGGACGAGGAACAACTGCTGATTCTCTCGATGGCTTTTGTCTTGCTTAGGAAAGAACGGAGACCTCCTTCCAACTACCGAAGAGGCCGAGGAACTTGAGCGGGCCTTGCAGGCTGTAACTTCTCTTGAGTGCCTGAGTACCATTGGGGTACTTACCCAGTCAGATGGCGTGCCAGTCCAGGAGCTGTCAGAGAGAGGGATAGGGGTGTTCTCCGCAGGTACGGGAGCGTCAGGAATTCAGTCCTTGAGCCGAGAAGTAAACACGGACCTAGGGGAGCTGCTGAATGGGCGCATAGTACATGATAATTTTTCTAGCCTAGAGCTGGATGAGAACCTGCTCCGTTCTGCTACCTTGTCTAACCCACCTACACCCCTGGCAGGGCAGATCCAAGGGCAGTTCTCTGCCCCAGCCAACGTCGGCCTTACTTCTGCCACTCTGATCAGCCAGAGTGCACTTGGGGAGAGAGCCTTCCCAGGACAGTTTCATGGACTACATGATGGCAGCCATGCCTCCCAGAGGCCACATCCTGCCCAGCTGCTGAGCAAGGCAGATGACCTAATCACCTCACGACAGCAATACAGCAGTGATCAGTCACACTCCTCGCCCCATGGAAGCCATTATGATAGTGAGCACGTGCCGTCTCCCTACAGTGACCATATCACCTCTCCCCACACAACATCTTACTCTGGTGATAATATGGCAGCTACCTTTTCAGCAGAGATGCCCATCATGGCGCAGCACTTGCTCCCAACCCAACTCGAGGTGCCACTTGGAGGAGTCGTGAACCCCAGAACTCACTGGGGCAATCTCCCTGTCAGCCTTGGAGATCCCTCTCCATTTAGCAACCTTCTCGGCGCAGATGGACATCTTCTTTCCACTTCCCTATCCACGCCACCCACCACTTCGAACTCAGAGACCACACAGCCTGCCTTCGCCACCGTGACCCCCAGCAGCTCCAGCGTGCTTCCGGGGTTACCGCAGACCAGCTTCAGTGGCATGGGGCCTTCTGCTGAACTCATGGCCTCCACCTCTCCCAAGCAGCAACTCCCTCAGTTCAGCGCAGCCTTCGGCCACCAGCTGAGTTCTCACAGTGGCATTCCTAAGGACCTGCAGCCCAGCCACAGCTCTATAGCCCCTCCTACAGGCTTCACGGTAACAGGTGCCACAGCTACAAGTACCAATAATGCATCTTCTCCCTTTACCTCCCCTAACTGAGCGTGTCTGTGTGTTTGCAGGCAGGTGGGGAACCTGGCGTTTTCTATCTTTGTTTCCTGTTGACCATCCCTGTCCTCCTTTTCCTAAAGAAGATTTTAAAAATAACAGATGGGGACTAAAGGGGAACTCCCTTTTCCAGTTAAACAAGTAACCCTGCAGTGGACCTCGCTTCAGTGTTCACATGTGCTCCTTCGCACTGGTGCTCATTCCCTCCCCGCGGGTTCACTCTTACCCCAGTGGTCTCCTTAGTGGCTCAGCACAGTGACTGGATAGATTT
Organism: Crocuta crocuta; assembly: GCF_008692635.1. Classification (NCBI taxonomy): domain Eukaryota; kingdom Metazoa; phylum Chordata; class Mammalia; order Carnivora; family Hyaenidae; genus Crocuta; species Crocuta crocuta. The sequence continues at coordinate 232,460 of NW_027530981.1, forward strand.
GATTTTTAGCAGCAAGTCCTAGAAGTGGAAGATACCTCAGATTACCAGTGCCCTTTACTATTTCCTAGTATTCAGATCAATGCTTTCCATTCTATTACCAGGTCTTCACAGAGGTGGTTCTAGATAGAATGGTCCTGTTCATTGAGTTCCCGTGTAAGAGAGAGCAAATGGTGTGTAGGGGCAGATCAAGGCTCTGACGTAGCACCAACTGCTAAACACCACGAGGCCAGGATTCCATTCCTAATTGTAATCATGTTCAATTAAAAAGAAAAACATTATTATTAGTCTTTTGACCGCCTGTGTGTATGTGTGCGCCCATGTGTGTGTTTTTGTGCAGGGCAGGAAGCAGCTGTCCCATTGTTGTTCTTTCTATTGTGTGTGTGTGGTTTTTTTTTCCCCTTTCCTAACTACTATAATAAGGCTCTTACTTCTCCTTTCCTGCATCTCACAACCCTAATCAGGTCGGTCATCCTTTCCCACTTCGAATTAACGAAGTTTCCCAAATAGGGTGGTGGTCTGGTGACGCGAACTGTACAACCCCCTTCCGCTAAGTTATCCAAGAACGCAAGAAGCTGAATTCATGTCAGGGCCGTGGGGATGTCACAAAAAGCTAGCGTGGAGTGACTGCAGGGTTGCTGAGATTCCTAGGACTGGTGGTCATTTGCCTTTTTAGACAAGTGTTTGTTTCGCCATCCTCTCTCATGGGACACATTCACAAGATGTAATTAAAGACCATATTTTGATGTGAAAAGCAGGTTCGGTCAGATAGGTTTGGAAAGATGGACTCTTCCAACTCCTGGATCCATCTTTTACTTTCGAACTTTTCATGTTTACAGTAGTGATTCTTTGGTAAGAGTTGTAAAATGTTGAAGACGCGTGTAAAATCAATGTTACCAGTTGTGAAGTGACGTGTACTATCTGAAGGATACACATTTTAAAGCTTCTTTCAAAGCAGAATATGGAAATTAGACCTAAATTTTACCTACCTTTTGGTACTTTTAAAGCAATTTAAGTACTTAGGTTTAAGTTGCAGAGATTTTTTTTAAAGTACCAAGATTTTAGGGTTGACAATTATATTGGGTAGTTTAGTAAGTGGGTGACGATGGAAATGAATATGTGAGGTTTCTTTTTACCTGCCTTCTCCCCTGCCCCCTTCCCAAGGGTGGAACTAGATTTTAAAGTCCTCCGTACTCCGCTTTTGCTGGGAAGTTTCACCGTCCCCTGAGATACCATTGGCTATTTATACCTGAGTCTAGTCTAATTTACATATATATATTTTAAAAGATGAGTAGAGAGAACATATCTATTAATAATGATGTGATATAATAATTCATTGGTCAGGGAATATTTGTTCTTAATTCCTTTTCAATAGGTAAAGATTTGGATGTATTTTCCTACTTCCTATATGTATTCTCTTTATGCCATGCTAATTCTAACCAGTTCCCTTCTTTTGAAAGCTTTTCTTTCTCTGCTTTTTAAAGGAATGATGGTGATCAGCAGGCATTATGCAGATACCACGTGCCTGAGGTTATGGAGGGAAATGTCACATGACTGTATGAAATCATTATATGCCCTATTTTGTATTTATTGAGGTTTCTTTTCGTGGGCCAAAAATATGTTTGTAATATATTTAGTTTTTTTTTAATCATGATAATTGATTGGAAGATTTATTTTTTAATAGCTTTGCCTTTTTTGCAGATTGAGAAATTTCTAAATTATAAATTATGTCACAAAGCAAAATTATATTTGGTATCACCATAAATTTCTATTCTGAATGGTGAGAACAGATAATTTGACTATGTCTCACCTGCGAACCTATGTTAGTAAGCTTTTTTATTTTCATGTACTGTAATGAAATGATTATGAGTAGTAACCTCTGCTCAAAAGTGTCATTTAGTTTGCTCCAGTCTTTTCACTTCCTATTATAATAATCCTCGTCAGATAACTGTCCATTCCCAGCAATTCGGTCTAGTCTCCATCGTGTGCTAATCCAAGGTTGTAGCAGAGCAGCACAGTGACTATCTTATCGGCTCCCTTCTTTGACAGCAAAGGGAAAGTCATGGGTAGTCGGTTTGAACTTTTCTGGCTATTCGTCCCTCGTGGTAGCTGCTTAAAATTCTTCAGTTATCAAAACTGAGTTTGCAGTAAGTTGCACATTTTATTGTTTGCAATTTTCTGTTTTATGTGCATTTAAAAACCCTTTCCTGCTTTCTAATAAGGAGGCACGAAATGATCAGGAATGTTGCCAGTTACAGCTTCACACCAAAAACTTTTGAGTAAATTCATTTTTGTTTAGATGCCCACAGTGATAGCTGAAGACAGGGCACCCGTAGAAAGGACCAGTGTAGGTTTGAGGAATTAGCAAAGAACAAATTTGTCCTCTCGTTTCATCTACTTCAAGACAGATATCCAAGCTTGAAATTTGCTTTGCTCTTGCGGTTTCTTGCGAGTCCCTTTTTGGAAGAGAGAACAACATCTGTGAACCCAGAGATGCCTGTTAACGTTTTTCTTTTAGCTAAAACGGAGCAATTCTAGTCGATCAGTAGTAGGTTTGCTGTTAATGTGTAGAGAAAGGAATGAAGTGTCTTTTACTCCAGAAATATGAAAAATAGTGTCTTTTAAATAGCACTTACACTATAATAAGGCAATACTGGAATAAAAAACATGTAAGGTCCTAATTAGGTGCAAACTAGCTTTTCATTCTAGTGTGAAACTCATCAGAAATAGTGGCAGAGAAGGTTCACTCTATTTCTGCAGTTCTTTGGGACCATTTATAAAGGCCAGTTAGATTGTGGTAATGTGACTTAATTTATAAAGTTGCTGCAGTTAACGGATACATTCTGTGCTCTGAGAATCTGAACTCCATTCTAACGAATGATACTCACTGGCTGTGATCTGTAGCATCCGAAGAAAAGATGTGTTTTCTCTCCTTTACTCTCTCCGCATAATTGTTAATATTATTTTAATTAAAGTACTTAAGACATTGTTTTTCCCTCTGTACAAACGGCTTAGTAATTTGCACATCTGCGTAGGTTATGTAGCTAGTAAACAATTCACAATAGTAAATAGCAATTACACTTAACCCACCAAATGACAGACTATGCAATGGAAAAATTTTGTAATTATCGTCACAAAGCTTATACGGTGAAGGATTTTTTTTCTCTCTCTAGTAACCTGTCACGTGAGATAGAACTGCTTTATCAGTAACTTCCTGAGCAATTTCGTGCTGGCAGGCGGTGCGGCGTGTCTAGCGTCCCTCCATGCAAAGATTATAATTTAATAGGAAGCAAAAAGTAGGTATGGAGATAAGGTTGGAAAATGTGTTTCTATTTTTTCTTTCCTTAAAATTGTAGTCACTGTCTTGAGTGGTGTCAGGCTAATACTTTATCTTTGCCAAATTATTATTTATAAGATCTATTCCTTCAATAAGTCCAATCTCTCAATGGCGAGCTAAGCCTCCTCCCTTTCTGTGACTAACACTAAAGCTTTTCCTTGTCGGAGCTCGTTCTCGGGCCACCATTGCAACCCCGAAACAAAGACAGTGCTTTGATTGGGAAGGAAACGGTGTCTGCGATACATGCCCGATCTGTAAGCTTTCTTCTGTGAAAGAATTTCTATTTCTATTCACCTGTGTACCATTCTGTTGTTGTTGTTGTTGTTGTTTCTTTTTGATGTAGGTGCCACACCCAACGTGGGGTTTGAACTCACAACCCTGAGAACACGAGTCACATGTTCTACTGACTGAGCCAGCCCAGCACCCCCCTTCCATTCAGCTTTTATCCGTTGGCCCTAGAATTTGAGCACGTGCCATCAGATTGTTGTTCCTCGCCCGCAAACGGGGGTGACAGTGGTCCTAGGCTCCATCTGCAGTGCTTGTGTGAGGCGGTTCCCCTTTCTCCAAGCTAGTTCAGCGGGTTGTTGTAGATTGCTATTGCAAAAAGATGCGGATCTTAATGACACTAAACTAATTATTTACTCGGTTTGGAAATCATTAAAAAAAAATCTTTTTAGGTAGCTAGTTTCCTAGTTTTCAGGTTCTTCAACCTCTTTCTAGCCTTCTTTTAACATTCTATTAAGTTCTGTTTTTAATCTGTTTTATATGGAATAATCTAATACAGTGGTCTTCTGAATGGTCAACACAATCTGCAGTTGAATGAGGCAGGGTAAAGGATTCCTTAAAAGGAAATGTAGTCATACTGAATAGCCTTCATCTGTATCTTTTCCATCACCAACACCTACATCGCTCCAAGGATTTTTTTCCCGGTGGGAANTAAATAGGTGATAGAACATAGATTTTATTTTTTTCCTCTCTCAATACATTGAAAATAAGGAATCTTCACTGGCATTCTATAGAAAGGTAAAACAGTTTAATGACTTCTTAATTTCTTGAGCCTTATAAGCTTTCCAATATCTTACTCTGGAGGGAACCAGAATCCATGTTTAGTAGATTAAGGTAACATTTTAAATGCTGTCTTTCAAAAACTTTGACTTAAAATACCAGTGAAGAACATATTTGGTTATCTGTTAAGTATTTCCCTCTGACTAGTGGGTTAGGAAAGAAAACCTAAAACACAAGTGAATAATTCTGTCTCCTAGTAGCCAGTGTCATTAATGCAAAAATTGCGGGGCTGACTTCACCTCCTTTCTAAGTAGCAAAAATTCTCTTTCCCTTCACCTCTGATTTCTGTCAGCTTCCCCCTCCCTGCAATGTGATCAACAGAGCCAATAAAGGACATGTGGCATTTCGGGGAGAGAGCAAATTTGGTGTGACTTTCTTGACCGCAAACTAGGTTCCCAAATCTTGGGAATGTGTGACTACTTTGAGTGGCGGAGTTTTTGGTGATCTAAGGTTGAGTCTGAAAAAGAATGTTGCAAGAGGAAAGCTGTCTGACTCTAGGTAAGCTCTGTAGGGCAGCCTAGCCTTCGTCCCCTCTTCCCCCGCCTGCCTGCCTCCTCCCGCCCCCAGTTCTCAAGTATGCACACGTACAGCCTGATCTGTCCGGATCGTGGCCCGATCGTGGCCTGGGAGAGTACTAGAAGCCGCCCCTTCCACTTGTTCATTTGTTCTTCCTTGTGTGTTTAAGCTGGGGACCACTGAAGTAAGCTCTAGATGCACCCAAAGTTCCCCCTGGAAAACATGTCAGCATGCAGTGTGGAAGGTTCCAGTGCAGCTAAATGCCACACCATTGCTTTTGCTTGGGGACTAGACTGATTTGCCCTGAAAGGACTCCACCCAGCGTGGTTCAGGCCCAGCGGGCTCCGGTAGATTAGCATGGAAGGGGCAGGAAATCTGGTGCTTGGAACATTGTCTTCATCTGCTCGGAAGGGTTGGAATCAGTTCCTCGTCAGTGATGGTTCTTTTCGCTGTACAGTGTTGAGTATGTCTCAGGGATTCCTTGTGGAAATTAGGGCAGTTTTTAAAACAAAATAGTTTTAAAAGAAACTAAAGGTGACTCAGCATTGAAGAGAGCGCAAGAAAGAGAGAACATGGGGCTTCCTAGCCCACCGTGTCTTGCATAGGACTCTCTTCCTTTCCTCCTTCAGGCTCCCCTCCGCTTCGGCAAGCAGTCCTTTCCCACCACGCACAGCTTTAAAAGTTTTATTTAAAAATTTCCTTCCCCGATGAGCTTTCAGAATACTTATTGTAGATTTTAAGAGAAAAGGTATATTAATTTATACTATTAACATCACCTCATAAATTATAAGTTTTATACTAAAGCTGTATGGAGTGTAATGAATTATGTTGCCTATGTGTTTTAATAGCTTAAAAAATTATATATGAGCTTTTTTTTTTTTTTTTTTGACAAAACAAACAAGTGAAGCAGCTTCTTACACTGGATCTCTGCCGTGTCAAGGTGTATAGCTATCCTTTGCTACCTTGCAGATATAGAAAATAAAAGGATACCCTGGGGCCTCAAAACGTAGAACACCTTTAGACCATTTATTACTGCTCATAGAACTGTTGGGCATCGTGTTTCTTTAGTAACCGATCTGTGGTTTACACTTAAGATGGCTAGAAGCTTAGTTACAGGGTAAATAGAAATACATAGATCAAGCAAAGCTCCCAACTACTGTAGCTGGAATTTGTAAACTTAAGTTTGTAAGACCTCCTTTATTTCCTATGGATTTATTCTTTAATTTACAGTCAATTCTGTAAGTTGGGAAGTAAAATAGAGAAAATAATAAATCTAGATGTTCTCAGTGTCTTATTTTCAGGAACTTTTTATCCCTCCTCACTAAGGAATTCCCACTGTGACTTAAAAATAGAATTACTCGTGTGCATGTCTCTGTCTGTGTTTTTACACACATGCAAAAATATACATGGGGGGGCACGTGTGTGAGAGAGGTGAATGTGTGCTTGGGTGAAAATAGAGGAAGGTAACAGAATGTATTGTAGAAATATGACTATTTAGAGGGGGCTGTCAGCGTTATTTTCTCATTGTCTCCATCATAGAAATACACCAAATTCTTCATGATGCTATATTGTGTTAAAAGGCTATCTCTGATATCATGTGTATTTTCCTTTAACCTTTTGATTAACTTCTATATTATGCTATGTTTTTAAAAGGACATGAGAAACAGCAGGTTCTAAGATCAGCCTCTCACCTTTGAGCATAAAAATTGAGAGAAAGAGAGAGATGCAACCTAGACATGAGCTGTGTTAATCTACTGGGGTGATGGGACCAGATCCATTGAAAACTTTTTTTAATGTTAATAATAGATCTCTTCATATTCTGAGTTAGAAAATCTTATTGATCGTCTTTTCTTGGTAAAGATAAGAAAAGTATAGGCTCTTTATAAAGAATGCCATTTTTTTGAAGGGACTGCTTTGTTGAAAGAGTTGGTGGGATCATTTATTTCATCATGCATATTTCAAGGCTGGGATGATTTCAGTTATTTCCAAAAATTAAAAAAAAAAAAATTTTTTTAACTCAGTTGTGCTCTTATGAAGTAAGTGTGCCCCGACCCCCCATATTTTGGTTACAGGAAAAATTATGCTACCCTTGACTCTTACCTGATTCATACGGAATTAAAACAAGATACATTCCTATAGTTTGAGTTTTATCATTTTGCTATACGTTCATTACTGGCGTATCTGATGGTCTAAGATAGCCCAAACTAGAGTTGTTATTAAATGCTCCAATGACATTTATTTTTAATATTTAAAAAAAATCGTGTACTTTGAAATATGTCAAAACAGCTCCTGCTACTACACCTGAATTTGTAGTTCTCTTTGAAGCTTCATTCATCGTAGGCATAGTCAAGACCTCGGAGAGCTTTACATGGCGTTCCTTTTATAGTTGTATTTCTGCATCTCCCAGTTTCATTCACTCTTGCTTTATGGATTTACAAAAAAATCTTCATATTCCTTGTACATATGCATGCAAATGAAAGAAGGGAGTTGGTATTGGTGCCATCTCTCCCTTCCGTTACTGGTTAATGGGATTTGCTAGAATAAATTCCCCCTGACTGAAGGGTGAAAATAGGCCCTTTTGTGTATATCTGTACAGAGATGTGTATATGGGATGTGGTGGCACTTTGCTGAATGTGAACTTGCCTTGTTAATGGAAAGATTGAAAAGTATTATGTTTATTTATACATTTGTATAAATCTATATATACACGTATGTATATGTGTGTGTATAGATAAAGCTATATACATATATTTCCCTTAAAAAAAACGTGTGTGTGTAATAGATAAACAGCCTTTGTGAAGCAAGATTATACGTCTGTGGAAAACTCTGGATTATTCTGTAAGCAAGAGGAGGTGACAGTCTAGAGTACATTATCAGTGCGTACTAAGATGGAAGTCCTTTGGGTTATAGTCTTGTTTATGGTTATTATAAGTGAATTCTTGCTGGAACGATTCTTACTTGCCAGTTCCACTATTCTTCATCTTCACTGCCTTCTAAATCTCTCATCACACTTCATTCGGTATTTTTCCCCGTTTATTATGTCCTTTCTAGCCAGAAGCATTTGGCTTAAGCATATTTCATTAACTTCTCAGTTGTTTCTTTTCAAGATCTGAAGCTCTTAAATTTTCCAGAAGATGTAAGCTTTGGTAATATTTTCTATAGTAGTTTTGAGGATGAGGCCTTCATCTTTGTGAATCTCAAAAACAAAGCAACATTCAAACAAAACTCATTTGAAAGTTTTACCTAGATAATTTGGGGACGTTTTACTCACATTGGAAAAGAACATAATTATGATTTTATTAACTGATAAGCATTAGGTTTATTTTTCTCATTTACCATCATCAATTTGTCATTTAAAACTTTGATTTACTTTATGTTTTAACCATAAGTTTGCCATTTTCATTTTCATGGAAAGCGTACGAAGTCATGCACTTGCCTCTTGAATTCTCTAACTCCTTTTACTCATGATGAAACTGCTTTAATGAATTCTTACGTAATGAATTTTGCTATATTTCCTCTTGACTTTTTCACATTGGTGACACTCTGTTTTAACTTTGCTGCAGCTCTCTAGAAAACTTGCATCCCTATATATTGTGCCTTTAAAGCTCTTATGCACACACAGACAAAAGTGTATATATACATGTTGAAGCATGTGTACATATACTTTCGTATATACTCACACAGTATGTCTCATATTGTGGGAGTGGATATATAGATATTCAAAGGCAATGAAATGTTGCTTTCTAGATATATATGTATATAAATAGTGTTGATATACTGTATATACACATGTATATGTATGAGTTTTAAATGGCAATCTTTTACATTTAGCAAAATGCTGCCCCGACTGGAATATTGTCACTGCAATGGCAGTTGTATGTAATGATTTAAAATACATTATCGGAAATTATTTAAAGAACATTTTAAAGTCTCATCTAAAGACATCCACACGTTATTTATTTATCTTCCTTTTCCTGTTTATTGTTACATTTTTTTTTAACTGAAAGGGAGACGGTCATTTTTTTAAAATGCCATCTGTCCCATAGGAGAAAGAGAGAGAACGCTGGAGAGTCACTTGAGGAACCTTGTGCATTTTTCCTCTCTCTGAAATGGAGATGTACCACAGACCAGCCTGTTTATTTCAGTTATAAAGCAATCCTAACATTTCCATTAGTGTATGTCATCCACCATCTTCTGGATCAACTTAATTCAACAGTCTGCCTCTTCCTTTCATTAATAAGTAATGATCGTGGAGATCATTTTGCCTGGGGGGAAAGTTAACTACTCTCTAGCTGCAGAGAATTATATCACCTAATTGCTATTCTGCCTTGCTCAAAATTCTACTTTGAGGGAAGGCAGCTCTCCGGAAGCTGTCTTAAGCATGTTTTGCATTTTTTAGTTAAAGGTCTTCCCAGACTTTTTTTTTTTTTTTTAAAGAACTCCAAGTCTGCATGCACTTGCCATAAATTTAATGATTACTCCCCACAACTCCAGATGTTTTCATTAGTAGATCAGTTTGACATGCTGAATGAAAGACTATTAACGAAAACACATTAAATATTTTATTTTGTGATGAGTTGGCGGCAGATTACATTTCAAGACCTTACAGAGAGAGGAACATCGATGGACAATCCTAAATTGTAAGATGTTAACAAAACAAAACAAAACAACCAAAAACAAAACAAAACAAAACCAAAAAACAATGGAATAAGAGTTCCCCTGAACACTAGAACGGAGAGGTTTGGGTTCGAGTGATTTCATAGAGTAGTTTAGCTGGAACTTGATATCAGAAGCAGCCTTTAACAGAAAGCCTGTTGGCAATTGTATGGTACTAACTGGAGGACTGAGGTGTAAAGTGAAACCAAGTTGCAGTGGGAAATCAAAGGTGAGGTGGTAGCTACTTTGAATCCAGTAAGTGACAGACAGGTTGCACAGTTTTAAAATCTCTTCTCAACAAAGTAACTGCACGGTAGCAAGGACTAGCAGTTCTCAAAGCCCTTCTTTTTCAGTGTTCGCATTCACCTTGGCACACAAGTATGTTTAACAGGCCATACATCAAACATATTTACAAAAAAAAAAAAAAAGCTGCTTAAAAGAAACTTACAAACTGAGACTCTTCTCTGTGTTTGCATGAATAGTGGCTAGAGGCTTAGTTGTATGCACAAAAGCTAAGGGGCCACTCCTTTCTGCACAGACTATAGGAGCAAGATGAGGTTGGCAGGTTTGGGTAAGAGCCCCCCTAACCCCCCACCCCCCACTGCCCAGTTCTGCCNTTGGTTTGTAATTTCCCTTTAAACATGAAGAGATGGCTCACATTTTCCATATATATCTCAATGAATGTACTGTATTACTGTTTTAAAAATTTGATGAAATAATAATGGATTGGTCTCCTTTTGTTATCTGGTCCTTGTTTAATTTGTTTAAGGGTTTTTGTATACAAAAGTTTACATTTTTCTGTATATTTTTCTTGTGTAAAAACTGATGTAATATGTGTATAAAACACTGTATGTATTATCTGTATATAGTGTGACAAAATGATTTTTCTTTCTTTCTTTTGGATGTATTAATAAATCTTGCTGTGAAGTAGCCTTGCTTTGGGTATAATTTCCTTTGCCTGGATATACATAGAAGCTGCAAATCCAGGGCAGGCATTTTCCCCCCTTTGTTCAGTAGAGTAAGTATTTTAATATATTTTATCAAGAACTCCAGGGAGATGTATTCATGTTTTTTTATGGTTAGACCAACAACAATTAATATTTGTAGTAGCTATGAATCAGTTAAAGGCTAAATGAATTTAATGTGGACTCTAACCTTGAAACGCAACCAAAAGTTACATTTCAAATTGTTATAATGAAGGTCTTACAAGCAAATTTCTATTTCATTTAATCAGAAGCCCCTTCTCTCTTCATTTTCATAGCTTCACAAGTATAAGAACTTCATGCTGTATAACCAAAAGTTTAAAAAAAAAAGAAACTTTAAGAAAGATTCTTTTTTTTTTAATATGTGGATCGAAACTTTTCATTTCCTGTGCTGTCTTATTGCCAAAGGATTTTGTGGTACACACAGAGGCGAGGATAAAATTCATGGAGAAAAATTAGTAAACTAGTCACATTCCTTAGATATTTACTATTTCTCATTTCTGTGGGACATTTAGACTGGCTTTCCTTCTTCCTTAATCCAGGCATGCTTAAGATACATCTAAAATTGTACTTTGCTTCTCCAAAAGAAGTTACTACTTTGAGACCAGAAATACTGATGCCCACAGCACTAGTAAACTGCCCACAGTAACAGGTCATCCATCCTGGGCTCCACGTTTGAAATTGACAAGGTATGAAGAATAATGTTTAAAACTGATTTGTCCGGGGCGACTGGGTGGCTTAGTCGGTTAAGTGTCCGACTTTCGCTTAGGTCATGATCTCGCTGTTCGTGGGTTCGAGCCCCGCGTCGGGCTCTGTGCTGACTGCCAGCTCAGAGCCTGGAGCCTGTTTCGGAGTCTGTGACTCCCTCTCTCTCTGACCCTCCCCTGCTCATGCTGTCTCTCTCTCTCTCTCTCTCTCTCCTGGAAATAAAACATTAAAAAAATTAAAAAAAAACTGATTTGTCCATCTCTTCAGTTATATGGTAGTTGCTTTTAAACTCTTGTTCACAGGGCGCCTGAGAGGTTCTGTCAAGCCTCCAACTCTCGATTTTGGCTCAGATCATGACCTCGTGATACGTGGTTCGAGACCCTCGCTGGGGCTCTGCACTGACAGAGTGGAGCCTACCTGGGATTCTCTCTCTCCCTCTCTCTCTGTCCGTCACCTGCTTATGCTCACTCACTCTCTCAAATATTTTTAAAAATTATTAAATTCTTTTATTTCTTTTTTTTAAATTTTTTAATGTTTTATTTACTTCTAGGAGAGAGAGAGAGGGAGACAGCGTGAGCAGGGGAGGGTCAGAGAGAGAGGGAGTCACAGACTGAAACAGGCTCCAGGCTCTGCGCTGGCAGTCAGCACAGAGCCCGACGCGGGGCTCGAACCCACGAACCGCGAGATCATGACCTAAGCGAAAGTCGGACGCTTAACCGACTAAGCCACCCAGGCGCCCCTCTTTTGTTTATTTCTATTAAGGATGCTCCTTATCTAAATATCTGCACAAATCACAAGCTTTTGAGATTATCCTGGCACAGTTCTTGATTTGATTTTTAGAGAATAGCGCCTTAAGGAGACAAGCTTATTAGTGAAATGCTTTTTGAGATGAGGCCACAGCTTTAAAAGCGTGGTGCCGAGAGCCTATGGATCACCAAGTAAAAGCAAAAATCAAAAGTTAGAAGAGAACCTATTTTAACTCTTCATTGATGTATCTCTACTTCCTTGCTCTTTCCTCTGTTCTATTAATAATAGTTCTTTTTTTTTTAAGTAAGTTCCACGCCCAACGTGGGAGTTGAACTCATGACCCTGAAATCAAGAGTGGCATGTTCTACTGACTAAGCCAGCCAAGCACCTCATTAACAATAATTTTTTTTTTAATGTTTACTTATTTAGAGAGAGAGGGAAGGAGAGAGAGTATGGGAGAAGGGCCGAGAGAGGGGGAGAGAGAATCCCAAGCAGGCCTTACACTGCCAGCTCGGGGCTCGACCTGGGGCTCTATCTTATGAGCTATGATATCATAACCTGAGTCTAAATCAAGAGTCAGAGGCTTTACCAGGTGAGCTATCCAAGCACCCTTTTTTAAATGTTTATTTTTGAGAGAGAGAGAGAGAGAGAGAGAGAGAGAGCAAGCAAGGGAGGGACAGGAAGAGGGAGACAGTGAAACCCAAGCAGGCTCTGGCAGGGCCTGGGAAGGGAGGGGAGGGGTGGGGAGCTCCAACTCACAAACCCTGAGATCCTAACCTGAGCAGAAATGGACGCTTAACTCATTGAGCCACCCAGGTGCCCAAAAATAATTCTTGGAAGGAAAAAAAAAAGCCGATATTATTTAAAAACCTGCTTACCTGCATTTGTTCGTACTTTTCTGCAATGTGTGGATCTGAACATTAAGGTGGTTTGAACTTTGTTCCTTTCACATAACCGGCTTTCTGGAAAATTTTCTGACATGTTGTGACTATAGTGCATTCTTTTCCCTACTTGAAGTCCCTATGATAGACATCCACTGCTCAGCGCTCAGCTTTCAGCCAAGCTCGTGGTAGTATGTTACTGCTGTTTCTAATCCTCCATCTTTCCAATCTTTCAGGCCTTCCATTCATTTTCTTAGTCACTTATTTCTATTTTTGCGCACTTTGTGTTAGAGACAGTGGCTACGCCTACAAAGTAATCACGCCTGGATTCTACACTCAAAAACTTGGCCATGTAGTGGACGAGAGAAGATGCACAATAACTACACAAACAAGACAGAGGTTGCCAAGTGCTCAGAAGAGCAATAGAGTGCTTTGTAAGTTCATGTCAGAAAGAGATGCTTTCCAACCACCGGAGAGAAAAGTTGGTGGAGGACAGTGCATGTGAACTGGCGGTGGGCGGTGTTTGGACATTGAGAAATAGAGAAAGTGTCCCAGATGGAGGGCGTAGCATAAGCAGTTGGTGTGAGCACAGGGCGCGGTTGAACTTGACTGGCGTGAAGTGCAGAAGGAGAGGGGTGAGGAATAGAGTGGAGAAGCCATCGCTGTGGTCAGCTGTGATTTGGGAAGACTCCTGGCAGAGAGGAGAGGAAAGAGGAGGCTGTGCAATGGTTAGGCTACTTCATGAAGTAGAAACTGGGCGTGGCGGTAAAAATGTAGAGGAAGAAGTTCAGAGACTTGGTAACTGACTGATTAGACGGTGGGGCAAGGGAGGAGGTGGAATCAAAAGAGGTTCCACCCAGGCTTCTGGAAGAGTGCCGGCACCAGTGGCAGAAGTAGATGGCACTACTCAAGACCAAGGGTTTTGAGAGAGCCAACGAGCTTTAGGTGTATGAAGTTAGAGTTGGAAGCAGGGGCATCCGATGGGCATGGCTAGCCAGGAGTGTAGTTAGGGCTCAGAAGAGAGGCTCCAGCCTTAGATAGACGTACAAAAGTTATGGGCATGGAGTTCATCGTTGAAGCCAGCTGTAAATGATCAAGGAAGAAAGCCAAGGACAGATTTTGGAGAGTAGCTGTATGCAATCTACTACTATAGTTTATTTACAGGCCTAGAAAGAGCTCAAACACTTTCCCCAGAGTCCCCCACCTAGGGAACATGGAGCTGGTATTCAAAGGCTAGTGGGCTGACTTGCCTCCTTCATATTCCCCTCGGAGTGATGGTTATGTTTTGAAATGTTTATTTATTTATTTTTAAGACAGAATAGGTGGGAGGGGCAGAGAGATAGGGAGAGAATCCCATGCAGGCTCTGGCTGTCAACACAGAGCTCAACCCGAGGCTCAAGCTCATGAACCATGAGATCATGCCCTGACCTGAAATCAACCCACTGAGCCACTCAGGTGCCCCTCAGGGCGACGGTATTGAGGAACGTCAGCTCTCCCCCCACCCAAGCCTACTCACTCCCACACTCTGCCTGAACGACTGACTTCTTGCTTGCCTCCCCTTCCAGACGGGAATCTCCAGCATCTACATTGTTAGCTCCTGAAACGCTGGCCCTGAGCACAGCGTGCGTACCTACAATCGCCCAGTACATATTACTGAATGAAGTTTGTAGACAGGAGGAGTGCAGATTTCAGGACACTTAGAGTACCTGGTGAAAGGCAGCGCAGTGCTTGATTAAGGCTGTGGACTCTGGACAAGACTTCCTTAGTACTAATATTGGCTCCACTATTCAAGGACTGTGTGGTCTCAGGCAAGTCACTTAACCTCTCCCTGCTTCAGTTTCCTTGTCCATAAAATGCAGATTACAGGACACAACCCGAGAAAAGCATTTAGAATAGCCTCTGGCACTTTTCAAGCGCTTGGTAAATTTTAGTTATGCTCATGTCTTAACTAGAGGAAATGGTTGAAGATACAAACAACGTAGGCTAATTCCTAAAATAAGTGTCTAGGGGGAAATGAACAAATGAACAGAGATGAAGTGTGGAGAAGGAAGATGGGGATAGGAGTTGAGGCAAGAAGTTTCTGATAAGGGAGTGCTAATTTTGTTAAATCAAGGAGACATAAATAGCCAACAGATAGGGTTACTTTTGCCCAATCACATTCCCAAATATTCTAGGATGTAATCGGTTACTGAAATCCAGTTAACTGAAGTATAACTTTGCCCTTCGTTTTGTCACTTTAAAAAAGTCTCCAATGTTTCATCTTGCATAGTAAAGCAGTTAATGGAATAAAATGTATCATTGCATCTTGATTTAGAAAATAGGTGGTGGGTTAAAAAGTGTCTAAGAAAATAAAATGTAATCTAAAGAATTAGTAGACGGTCCTNATATTTATTTATATGTACAATTTATATATATACATGTATATATATATATATATATAAACACTGTGCATGTTACCTGCGGAACTAAAAAAGTAGAAAGCAAATTTAAAGGGCTAGACCAGATATCACCTTCACATTCTTAGAGGCCAAATATGGTGCCCACAGTACTTCTCCTTTTAACCATGGACATTTCTTTAAGACCAAAATCTTCCCTCTACTTTCTTTTCCCTTCAACTGCTGTCATTTGTTTTTACTGCTACACACTCTACGTGCTCTTTCCCCTATGACTCCTTGACCCGCTGCAATTCAGCTCTCCCCTTGTCATTTTCCTGGAGCCATTCTTTCCAAGGCCACCGGCGACCTTTGCTGTCATTCTCTTTAACCTCTCTGAACCAGTCGGTACTGACGACATTCCTTTGTCCGGTTTCTCCACTCAATTCTCACATGCCTTTTCTGGGTTCTTTGTTAGTCCCAACTCTCTTCTCCCTCCCTATGAACACATCTCAGACTCCTTCTCCAGCTTCCCTGCTGTTCTTTCTCTGCAAACGAGCTCCCATGGCAGGATCCTTCTGCTCTCATGGCTTAAACGTTGACCTCCCTGGAGATTAATGTCAAACCTGTATCTTAGCTCTGATGGCTCTCAGACTTCAGCCTCACATCTACTGCTTCCTGAGGACCTCCACCTCCATATTTGGCCACCGCTATGAATTTAGTTTATCTAAACTCCAGCTTATCTTTCCCTTTTTAAAAAAGTGTTAATTTAGGGAGTCCTGGGTGGCTCAGTCGGTTGAGCTCCGACTTTGGTTCAGGTCATGATCTCACGATTTATGAGTCTGAGCCCCGCATCGGGCTCTGTGCTGACAGCTTGGAGCTTGGAGTCTGCTTTGGATTCTGTCTCCCCCTCTCTCTTTGCCCCTTCTCTGCTCGTGCTCTGTCTCTGTCTCTCAAAAATAAATAAATAAACGTAAAGAAAAGTTTTTTTTTAAGTTTTAAATTTAAATTCCAGTTAGTTAACATACAGTATTAGTTTCAGATGTACAATATAGCAATTCAGTACTTCCATACAACGCCCAGTGCTCATCCCAAGTCCCCTCCTTAATCCCTGTCACCTATTTCACGCAGCCCCCACCCCCCTCCCCCCCACCTTCCCTCTGGTAGCCATCAGTTTGTTCTGTATAGTTAAGAGTTTGTTTCTTGGTTTTGTCTCTCTCTTTTTCCCCCATACTTGTTTGTTTTGTTTCTTAAATTCCACATGTGAGTGTGTGTCTTTCTCTGACTGACTTATTTCACTTAGCATAATACTCTGTAGCTCCACTCGTGTCATTACAAATGGCAAGATATCATTCTATTTTATGGCTAAGTAATATTCCATTGTATATATATACTACATCTTTTTTTAATGTTTATTTATTTGAGAGAGAGAGAGAGGGAGAGAGAATGCAAGTAGGGGAGGGCAGAGAGAGAATCCGAAGCAGGCTCAGTACTGTCAGCACAGAGCCTGATGTGGGGCTCAGACCCACAAACCATGAGATCGTGACCTGAGCTGAAGTCAGACACTCAACAGCCTGAGCCACCCAAGCACCCCTATACCACATCTTCTTTATCTGTTCATCAACAGAAGGACATTGAGCTGTTTCTATAATTTGGCTATTGTAGATAATACTGCTATAAATATCGGGGTGCATGTAGCCCTTTGAATTAGTATTTTTGTATTCTTTGGGTAAATACCTAGTAGTGAGATTGCTGGATCATGGGATAGTTCTATTTTTAACCTTCTGAGGCACCTCCATACTGTTTTCCAGAGTTGCTCATCTTCTCATTTTAAGCCAGTTGTCACCCTGAGTTTTTGCCCTTATTCAGTTTTTCACTCATTCGTTCAGCAAATATAAAGACTCCCAGTCGCCCACACTGAATCTCCAGTCATCTTGATTTCTCCCAGTTTCTCCCAGCTTTTCATCACTTGGTGACTAAACTAGCATGGTCATTTCCTAACTGGTATCCGTGCTTCCAATCTCTCCTCCCTCACATCAGCCTTTATATACACTCCTACCAGACTAATCTTCCCAGGACACTCCAAAATTGGCCAAGAGTAATTTATTATTTCAGATCTGAACGTCCTTCATTCAATCTCCTTCCAGCCCCTGTTGGAGTCCTCCAACATAGGTTGATTTTCAAGGCTCCTTTATAACCTGTTTGAACCAAATTTCATTGTGTGATCGTCTACAGCAAACGTTCTTCCCTTCACAACCCTTCTTGCAGCCAAACTTCTCTGCACACACGTCTGTGCACACCCACCACCCTGTGTAGACCTGCAATGGTGCATACTATGAAGACCCTCCCTTTGCTTATTTAAGAACTACCTACTTTAGAGCCTACTTTCAAGCCATCCCACCCTCAAGAAAACTTCCCTCTCCAGAGGAATCCTCAGTCACTTTTCCTTGGCAGCACTCACTGCCTGTAGCACTAATCTACTTCAGAATATACTTCCCTGACTTATATTTACCTTTGTGTGTCCTGTGCCTCCTGAAGAAGACCAAGCCATGTTAAGAGCTTTTCTTTTAAAAATCTTTATTGCTTCAGAAGTGGTCCAATGCATGCATAGTAAACCTCAATAAATTGCGGCTCATTATGAGGTCAAGAGAAGCTAAATAATACATCCAACTTCTTGGGTATATCTTGATATTTAAATATAACTTGATATTTAAAATTGGTGATCATGGGGGACAGATGGGTGGCGCAGTTGGTTAAGCATCTGACTTTGGCTTAGGTCGTGATCTCACAGTTCATGGATTTGAGCCCCGCATCGGGCTCTGTGCTGATAGCTCAGAGCCTGGAGCCTGCTTTGGATGCTGTATCTCCCTCTCTCTCTGCTCCCCCCTCTCAAAAATAAATAAACATTAAAAAAATTAAAATTGGTGATCTCGGGGTACCTGGATAGCTCAGGTGGTTAAGTCTCTGACTCTTGATCTTGGCTCAGGTCATGATCTCACAGTTGTGGGACTGAGCCCCATGTCGGGCTCAGCTTCTCTCTCCCTCTCTCTCTGTACCCCCCCCAATAAATAAATAAACTTTAAAGAAAATAAAAGAAATAAAATTGGTGATCTTGTCTATAACAGTCATTTGTCACAGCATAGGCTAGATTATCAGCATTTCATTTATCCATGTCCTGTCTCCCTCAAAGTATGTGCAGAATATTATGATCATTTAAAAAGCATATCATATCCTTTTTGTTTGTTTTTTATATACTGATGGACAAGCAATGCCAAAACTGTATTTGAATTTTGATATTTAAAGTATAACATCTTTGGGGACCCTGGCTGGCTCAGTCAGTGTGGAGCATGAAACTCTTGATCTTGCAGTTGTGAGTTTGAGCCCCATGTTGGGTGTGGAGCCTACTTAAAAAAAAAAAAAAAGGTATAACACCTTTTTCTGTTCATGGTTATTACCTCTATCTGAAAATAATAAGAAACTTGGAGCTGTAGTTTATTTCTATGATTACCATTTTTTTCTCATATCATCCTTCTGTTTAATTAATAGGCTACTTGACAAAATAAATTTATTCCTAAAAAGTTGGCAGTAAATCTGATCTATTTTAATTAATCATGTTTTCTTGTTGACATAAATCACCAAATTGGAGATGCTCTCCTTTGGGAAGTGTTTTAGGTCTAAGACTAAGTGAAAACCTTGTTGGAAAATGCAATGTGACATTAAAATCACATACAGGCATACCTTGGAGATATTACACGTTTGATTCCAGACCATGACAGTATAGTGAATATCACAGTAAAATGAGTCAAATGTATTTTTTGGTTTTCTAGTTCATATAAAAGTTATGTTTACAGTATAGTGTAATCTATTAAGTGTGCGATCGCATTATGTCTAAAAACACAATGTACATAGCTTAATTAAAATATACTTAATTGCTAAAAAACGTGACTCATCTTCTGAGCTTTCAGTGAGTCTTAATCTTTTGGTTGGTAGAGGGTCTTGCTCAGTGTGGATGGCTGCCCACTGACCGGGGTGGTGGTTGTGGAAGGCTGGGGGAGCTGTGGCAATTTCTCAAAATAAGGCAACAGTGAAGTTTGCCACATTGATTGACTCTTCCTTTCACTAACGATTTCTCTATAGCCTGTGATGCTGTTTGATAGCACTTCACCCACAGCAGAACTTCTTTCAAAATGGAAGTCAATCCTCTCAAACCCTGGCAGCTGTTTAATGAACTAAGTTTCTGTGGTATGTCAACAGTCTTCCCAGCATCTTTGCCAGGAGTAGGTTCCGTCTCCAGAAACCACTTTCTTTGCTCATCAGGCAACAGCACTGTTCTGTGAGAAAGTGGTCAGTAGGCCAAGCTGCCTCTCTAAACTACAAGTTTAAGGGGCACCTGGGCGGCTCCGTCAGTTAAGTGTCCGGCTCTTGGTTTCCACACAGGCCATGATCTCAAGGTCATGAGATTGAGCCCCACATCAGCTCTGTGCTGGGGGTGGAGCCTGCTTGAGATTTTCTTTCTTCTTCTGCCCCTCCCCACACCTCTCTAAAGACAAAATAAAATATTTAGAAATTTTAAATTTAAATTTAATTAGGAAATTAAATTCACCCTCTGGGTCATTAGTTTTCTCTTCCATAAACAGGAAATTAGGGTAGATTAGTGATTTCTAAACTTTGCTCTGTGAAGTCCTCAAGGTCCCTCAAAGTGATGGGTGGGACTAGAAAATAGAGTCGGGCTCTGTGAGCCCCCTCCTTTTTTCATAGGCTTTTCTTTGTGTGTATGTGTGGGTTTTTTTTATATAAAAATTTTTAATGTTTATTTCTGAGAGAGAGAGAGACAGCATGAGCAGGGGAGGGTCAGAGAGAGGGAGATACAGAAACTGAAACAGCCTCCAGGCTCTGAGCTGTCAGCACAGAGCCCGACGCGGGGCTCGAACCCACGAACCGCGAGATCATGACCTGAGCTGAAGTCGGACACTTAACCGACTGAGCCACCCAGGTGCCCCCATGGGCTTTTCTTTGAAAAGTGAGTT
This sequence comes from Crocuta crocuta, assembly GCF_008692635.1. Taxonomy (NCBI): domain Eukaryota; kingdom Metazoa; phylum Chordata; class Mammalia; order Carnivora; family Hyaenidae; genus Crocuta; species Crocuta crocuta. Next base: position 252,749 of record NW_027530981.1, read on the forward strand.
CTGGAACTAGAAATTTCAAATGTGTGACAATCTTTGGATTTTACGATCTCCAAGATTCCTTCCAAGTCTGAAGTTCCAACAACTTTTATTTTTTGTTTTGAAAATAATGTCTTCACTATGAAGTACAGAGATACTAAGCTAAACTGTTTTGTATTCTTTTTTTAAAGTCATACTTTTCCCTCCTTAGGCCACCAGATTCTACCTTTGTAGGGGCTTGAAGATTAGGAAGATCCAAACTCTAACAAAGTCTGTAGAGTACAGCAATTAGGGAGCATCATGCCAGCACAGAAACTTCAAATGCATATTCATGTAATGTAATGTAATAGTATTCTCAAGGTATTTTGTTATTTTGTCTGTTAGCCTTTAGAAATGCCAACAACGCCCATCTGCTGTTGGTTTTGTTGATCTAAAGTAGTGTCTTCAGGGCCCTGTGCTGGGGATGCTCCAGACTCTCCTGTTATGTTGTGTCCAATGGGCTTCTCTTTAGCTCCTGGCCCCCAGTAGATCCTACCTCAGCGAACCAATCTGGCTGTTTCAAACTCTTTCCCTTGCTGAGTGATCAGTGCCTCACCTTCCTCCTCAGAACCCTTTGGGCTATTTTTTAAAATTTATTTTTAAAATATTTTATATAGAGATTTTTTTTTTGAGAGAGAGAGAGAGAGAGAGAGAGAGAGCGCACATGTGTGCAAGCAGAGAGGAGAAGCAGAGAGGAAGGGCAGAGGGAGAGAGAATCCCAAGCATGCTCCACACTCAGCTTGGAGTCCAATGTGATGCTGGGCTCGACCCCACGACCATGGGATCATAACCTGAGCCAACATCAGAAGTTGGACACTCAACTGACTGAGCCACCCAAGCGTTCCACCTTTTGGCTATTTTTACTGACGTTTGCCTCCCTTTCTTTCATAATCTTTCCCAAGAGCCTCTTTAAATCCACCCTGGTGCAGGGGAATGGCTCCACCTGCCACCCCAGCGATCTGGGCATGCCTCCACATAGGCCCCATGATTGTCCTAGAACATCAGAGCCAAGAGCAGAGTGTAGATACTATTGGGTCATTTCCCACTTGTCTCTCGGTCTCCCCAGGAAGTCGTCACGTGGGTTTCCTGTTGCTGCCTGGCTTCTCATATAGTGGGAGACCTTGTCCCCACCTTTTGAGCCGTGGGCTGTGGCTCCTCAGCAACAGAACATCCTGCCATCCATGTTGTAGGCTTCCTGGCCCCCTTTGTTTCAGCATTGCCCTGTGGGACACAGGACAAGGCGTGCTGGCACCTTTGCTCATTTTTCTGTTGCCGTCCGTATAGGTAACAAACTGTTTGAATCCAACAGGGCTGTGCTTCTCTCCTGGCCAAATCCGTCAGCCTTTCTTGACACGTGGTAGCCCTCTGTGGACAGTTTTCTCTGTCCTTGCTCATTTGCTCAGTTCTGTCCCACATATGCCCTAGAGAAATTTAAAACGTGTGAATATGCTATGGCACCAACTAGATTGGAGAAAGCTTTTCCGGGTTGAATTTTAAAAAACTTTTTAATGTTTATTTATTTTTGAGAAAGACAGACAGAGAATAAGTGGCAGAGGGGCAGAGGGAGCTGGAGACAGAATCCCAAGCAGGATCCAGGCTCCAAGCTGTCCTCACAGAACCTGAGCTGGGCCTCAAACCCACCAGCCATGTGATCATGACCTGAGCTGAAGTTGGACACTCAACCAACTGAGCCACCCAGGTGCCCCTTCCAGATTGTATTGTAAAGGCACCTTCTCTGCTGCAGCAATTCCTATTTGTTGGAATAGAAATTTATTCGTCATTTCTAAACAGTGTTTCCTTTGGAGCAAACTTGTAATTCATTCACTGGTTGGCATTGGGAAAATGTTTGGATTAGTTTTAGTGCCATTAAGAATGTTTGTCGGAGTAATAGCCTTAAAGCCTAAGTTCATCAATTATTCAAGGACTCATTATCTGTTCTGTTTATTATCCAGGCTTCTGAGGTCTCCATTCTGTTCCTCTGACTACTTGTTTTATAGACATTTCGTGCTATATAAGCACATGGGGCCACAGTGCAGGTAGGGGAAGTAAGGAGCTTCAGCTAATTCTCATACTTCAGGAGTTATAATTGCAGAATTTGAGGGAGGAGGTTTTCTGTTTTGTTTTTGTCTTTGTTTTAATGTAGAGAGAGCGTGCAAGCGGGGGAGGCATAAAGGGGTACAGAGAATCCGAAGTGGGCTCTGCGCTAGGACTAGAAAGCCCACTGTGGGGCTCGAACTCATGAAGTGTACGATTTGGAGCTGCGTCAAAGTTGGGTGCTTCACTGAATGAGCTATTGGTGCCCGTAGGGGAGGAGGCTTTTCTAAGTGGGCAGAGGATTACTTATTCTAGTAACCCTAATGCTGACCCTGATATTTTTTTTTCGAGGTCCGTGCACAATATTCTTCAACATTCCATCTGAAGTGTAGAATATCAGAAGTGGAAGGGTAATTTAGCTTACCTCCAGGTAAGAGCCATCCTTCACTACACCTACAAGGTGTCTTCCACCCTCACTCCTATTATTGTGTGTCTCTAGTAAGACCATTCCATAGGTAACTGAAATATATACATTCCAGCCATCCGTGCGTATTCTGCTCTTGGGGGACATGTCCATCAAACATTCACTCTCTCCCCCACAATAAAGATATAGGTTCTGCCACTAATTTGTTTAGGGACCTAGTTTAGCAAGTGTCCTAACTTCCTTGGTCTTCAATTTCCTTCTCTATGAAAGAAAGAAGTCGAAAGATAGTATTAAAAGTAACGTTCAATTCGGAAAGTCTAGGGTACTTTGATTTTAGTAGTGAAGTCAGTATTTCCATTTATTGGTGCCTAGTTATTTTTAAAAATGGAATTATAAATAGTAGGTCTCGAACATGATTTATGGTCACTAAATTCAAGTGTACCCATAATGCTGTCTAGCAAACGAGTGGTCCTACCACTCTTCTCTTTCCTATACGGCAAGTTCATACATTCTCCTCTTCCCTTGAATCTCACCTCATACCTCAGCCTCACTTTGAGCAGATACCCTTGCTTCCTGTTTCACTAAGAAAAGTGAAACAATCAAAGACAAGTCCTCCATGCACCTATGACCCTTGTACTCCTTGGTAGATGTGTCTGTTCCCACTTACCCTCCCTCTCCCCTTCTTTCTTGATACTACAGGTGATGTGTCCATGCTCCCAGCAAGGGCTTCCCCTTCCATTTGGGCTTGGATCCCATTCGCTTTCATTTACCCAAAGACACTACTCCAGTAACTTTCCCTTCTCTTCCCTTATCTTCTGGGTCATTTTCACCTGTATACAGGCGTACTGTATGTTTCACACCTTAAAAGGGAAAAACCCAAAGAGACTCTCTTGCTTCCTCATCTCTAGTTATTATTCCATTTTTCTTCTACCCTTTAGAGCAAATCTTGAAAGAATCGTATGTGCTGGCAGTCTCCAGGTTCTCTCCTCCCACTCCCTCTCGAGCCTACTTCTATGAGACTTTCACCACAGCTTCTTTTTTTTTTTTTACATTTATTTATTATTGAGAGGCAGAGAGAGACAGAGCACGAATGGGGGAGGGGTAGAGAGAGAGGGAGACACAGAATCTGAAGCAGGCTCCAGGCTCTGAGCTGTCAGCACAGAGCCCGATGCGGGGCTTGAACCCTCGAACTGTGTGATCGTGACCTGAGCCGAAGTCGGACGCTTAACCGACTGAGCCACCCAGGCACCCCTCACCACTGCTTCTTGACCCCATGGTCCACAGAACTGCCCTTTCAAGGTCATGTACACCTCTGTGTTGCTAACTCAGCCCTTGCTCCTCCCTTCACCTGGCCTAGCAGTAGCACAGACCTAGCTGACCACTCCCTCCATCTTCAAACTCTTTTTTTTTTTTTAATGTTTTTTTTATTTATTTCTAGGAGAGAGAGAGACAGCGTGAGCAGGGGAGGGTCAGAGAGAGAGGGAGTCACAGACTGAAACAGGCTCCAGGCTCTGAGCTGGCAGTCAGCACAGAGCCCGACGCGGGGCCCGAACCCACCAACCGCGAGATCATGACCTAAGTGAAAGTCGGACGCTTAACCGACTAAGCCACCCAGGCGCCCCTTCAAACTCTTTTCATATTGACCTCTGTTTACCTTCCGGACAGCAGATTCTCTTGGTCTTTTTCCTACTTCACTTGCTGCTTCTCAGTCTCTCTCTGGATCTTCCTCCTATCGCTGCCCCTGTAACTCTGGGTGCCCCAAGGCTCGGCCCTTGCAACTCTTCTCCCCACACTCACAGTCTGGTGACCTCCTCCAATCTCTTGGCTTTAATTTCCATCTATTCGCTAGCTCCTGATTTCTATCTGGTAAAACAACAGCAACAGCAGCAACTAAACAGGCCCCAAATAGAGTCACCTATGCTAAGGCCAAATTGCCAATGAGATTTAACTTAATTACAGTTTTGGTTCTCCCAGAAATGGGACCTTAAACCAATTGGGAGTCGCCTGATAGCACTAGTTAAATCATCTGCCTGCTAGTCCCTTCCATCCCCCGTAAGGAAAGTAACCTTCCAATAGCCAATCTGCAATTCTGCCTACCATCATTTCCTTGCTCCTGCTTCCCTCTGTCTAGAAAAGTTTAAAGTTTTTCACTTTGTATAGCTCCTTAGAGCTCCTTTCTACCTGCCTGATTGGATGCTGCCCAATTCCTGAATCATTGAATAAAGCCAGTATGATCTTTCCGATTTACTCGGTTGGATTTTGTTTTTTATTTATTTATATTTTATTTATTTATTTTTTAAATGTGTTTATTTCTGAGAGAGAGAGACACACACAACTTGAGCAGGGGAGGGTAAGAGAGAGGGGGAGACACAGAATCCTAAGCAGGCTCCAGGCTCTGAGCTAGCTGTCAGCACAGAGCCCGACGTGGGGCTCGAACCCACGAACCATGAGATCATGACCTGAGCTGAAGTCGGACGCTCAACCAACTGAGCCACCCGGGCGCCCCTGGGTTTTGTTTTTTAACATCTCTATCCAGTATCTTTCTTCTTATCTCCAGACATGTGTGTCTGTGTTTTTGACATCTCCCTTTGACTGTCCAAGAGGTTCTCAAATTCAGTGTTCAAAACTGAGTTCCTCATGTCTACTCCATCGGACCCTCTCACCTTCTTCTTCAACGTCCATGTTCCCGCCTAAAACCTTGGTACCAGCCCTACTCCTCTCTCTCTCTCACACCCTCCTTCTAGTGCACTGGTAGGTCCTGAGGGCTCTGCTCTCAGAATACACTCTGGCTACTAACAGTGGTTCACCTGATTAGCCATCTCCACTGGTTACCACACTGGTCCAAGCCGCCATCATCGCTTGCTTGGATTATTTCAGTGGCCACCCGGTTACCCTGCTTTTGTCCTTGTCCCACTTCAATTTACTCTCAACATAGATGCCAGAGTGATTCTGTTAAAACATCATGGGATCACATGAGTCCTTTGCTCAGAAACCTCCATGGCTGCCTGTCTTAGGCTGGTGTGAGGCGCTACTGGTCTGGCTAATACCTTAACCTTGGCCCCCCAAGCTTCTCCACTCCAGCTGTGCTGGGTTCTTTGGTCTATTTATTTATTTATTTATTTATTTATTTATTTATTTATTTACAGATAGTTTATTGTCAAATCAGTTTCCACATAACACTCAGTGCTCATCTTTGGTCCTTTTAGAATGTCTACTTTTGGGTCTTTGTAATGAATCTCTCTGGACTTGGAATGCTTTTTCCACAGACACCTAGATACAGTTTGTCCACGTACCTACTTCAGGTCTTTACTCAAACAGCACCTTTTCATGAGGCTTTCTCTGACAATATGACCTGAAATTTCAATCTCCCCCAACACTCGCTACTTTCTCCCTGCTTAATTTTTTTCTCCTTACCACTTGTCACTACTAATATGCTATGTATTTTACTAATTTATAGTTTAATGTCTGTCTCCTTCATTGGAATATAAGTTCCAGAGTGCGGGGATGTTTGTCTGTATTGTTCACTACTGTACATACCACTGCACCTCCAACAGTCGGCATGTGGTAAATATTCACTCACTGAATGAATGAATGATTCGTCATTGTTCCTTATCTGCTATAAAGATTGATTATGATTTATATTTACTTATATAAAACATTCTTCAATGGTATTATACAAGTACCACATGTTCTTTTTTTAAAATATAATTTATTGTCAAATTGGCTTCCATACAACACCCAGTGCTCATCCCCACAAGTGCCCTCCTCCATGCCCATCACCCACTTTCCCCTCTCCCTCACCTCCCACCAACCCTCAGTTTGTTCTCTGTATTTAAAAGTCTCTTATGGTTTGCCTCCCTCCCTCTCTGTTTGTAACTTCTTTTCTCATTCCCTTCCCCAATGGTCTTCTGTTAAGTTTCTCAAGTTCCACATATGAGTGAAAACATGATATCTATCTTTCTCTGACTGACTTATTTCACTTAGTATAATACCCTCCAGTTCCATCCATGTTGCTGCAAATGTCAAGATTTCATTCTTTCTCATTGCCATGCAGTATTCCATTGTACAGATGAACCACATCTTCTTGATCCATTTGTCCGTTGATGGACACTTAGGCTCTTTCCATGTTTTGACTGTTGTTGAGAGTGCTGCTATGAACATTGGGGTACATGTGCCCCAATGCATCAGCACTCCTGTGTCCCTCGGGTAAATTCCTAGCAGTGCTATTGCTGGGTCATGGGGGAGTTCTATTGTTAACTTTGTGAGGAACCTCCACACTGTTTTCCAGAGCGGCTGCACCAGTTTATATTCCCACCGACACCAAGTACCACATGTTCTTATAGAAGATTTAGAAAATACGGCTAAGCAGAAAGCCAGACATATCTGTAATGCCTTCATTCATCAATAACCTCTGTGACAAATTAATGTGTATTCCTCTAGACTTTTCTCTCTGTAACAATATACTTATATATTAAAAAAAAAACAGGATTCTACTCCACATATGGTTTTCTAGCCTGCCTTTTAGTTATTTAACATATGGTGAAGGTCTTCCATTGTCAATAAATCTATGTCTCCATTATCATTTTTAAATGGCTGCATAATAATTCACTGTGTGGCTGAACCACAATTTATTTAACTAATTCTCTTTCTGGACAATTATACTATACATATTGGTCTCAAATTGTTATAAAGGTGTTGGCAGATTTGAACAGCAAGAGATCAAGGACTAGCATCCCGGAACAGCTGTCTTCAATTATTTCAAGAACAAGGATGGCAAGTATCTTGTGTAGTTCCAGAAATAGGACTAGGATTAGTGGGTGTACGTTAAATAAATCGATAGAAATAACTTTGTAATACATCGTAAAAATGGAAAAGGATATCTTCTTGAGGTAGGAAACCCTTTGTGGAAGTTTTCAAGGAAAGGCTAGCTGTCCTTATTTCTGAAATAAGTCCTGCATTGAAAAGGAGTTTGAGGCCAACGCTCCTACAGTTCTGTGACTTCCACAAGCACATTCTGTAGAAGAGTCCAGAGCGATCCTCGCATGCGGGTGTTAGGTGGCTAAAACACTGTGGCTTCAGGCCACCTTCCCTCTCTAGGCTGAGAGAGGAAAGCTAAGTGTTCAAAATGTATCTTCTTATATGTAGCCTGGGAACTAAGAGTGAGAAAGCAAACAGGGGTAAAGTATTTAGAAGAGGTCTTCTTCTTGAAATTCTTTTTTTTTTTTTTTTACAAAAAGTTTATTGTCAAATTAGTTTCCACATAACACTCAGTGCTCATCCCCACAAGTGTGAAATTCTTTTGTCTCCCACTTACTTCACCTTCCATTTTTATTTTTACTTTATCCTTTAACTATTTTTTTTTCTTTTCCTCTTTGACTTCATTTTTTTTATTTTTATTTTTTTTTATTTCTAGAGGAGAGAGAGAGAGAGAGAGACAGCGTGAGCAGGGGAGGGTCAGAGAGAGAGGGAGTCACAGACTGAAACAGGCTCCAGGCTCTGAGCTGGCAGTCAGCACAGAGCCCGACGTGGGGCTCGAACCCATGAACTGCGAGATCATGACCTAAGCGAAAGTCGGACGCTTAACCAACTAAGCCACCCAGGCGCCCCTCTTTGACTTCATTTTTGATATTAAATGGGAGCTCCGTGGTTGGTGTGTTCGGCTGTGGCGGAAGGGTCTGGGGCACAACCGGAGCTGCTCCGAGTCAGGCATGGAGGGTGAGGGCTCAGGGATGAGCAAGCAGCTGAGGAACCTTGGGGCCTCCCCTGTGCCCTGCTTCTCACCCACCCGACATGGCCATCCCCAGCCTCCCATCGTGTGCTTGCTAAATTCCCTGCTAGAAGGCTCCCCTTGCAAATGCCCCCCTTCCCCTCTTGCAATCGCGCCTCTCCCTGTTTTTGATAAGTAGACCTCAAAGGACTCAACATTCCTTGTCTGCGTTTCTGAGTCTGCAAGACCTCTTGGCAGACCTCTCACCAGCAAAGAATAGAGTAGAATGAGAAGAGTTCCCCTTAGTGTCGCTGCCTGTAGTGTGACAGGCTAAGCACTCCAGAGCCGCCTGAGGCGGGCCCCAGAGCTGTGTCGGCCTGCGGAGCAGCTGCTAGCCACACGGGGCTACCCAGCTCTTGAAACATGGCTGGCTGGAATCGAGATGGGCTCTAAGTATAAAAGACATCCCAAATTTCAAATGCTTAGTATGAACAGAAGAATGTAGAACGCCTCATAAAGAAATTCTTGTATTAGTTCCATATTGAAATGATATTTTGAGTTATCTGGTTAAATACATATGTATTATTAAGATTAGTTTTATCCATTTTTTTCCTTTTTAAAAACATTTTTAATGTTATTTTTGAGAGAGACAGAGCATGAGTGGGGGAGGGGCAGAGAGAGAGGGAGACACAGAATCAGAAGCAGGCTCCAGGCTCCGAGCTGTCAGCACAGAGCCCAACACGAGGCTCGAACTCACAAACTGATGAGATCATGACTAGAGCTGAAGTCCGTCACTTAACTGACTAAGCCACCAGGCACCCCTCTTTTTCCTTTTTTGATGTAGATGCCAGAAAATTTAAATTTCTGTATGTGGCTCTCCTGCCTCTTTGCACCAGCCTGCATTTCTATGGAGCAGAGGTGCTCTAGAACATTGCTACTTGAAGTGTGGTCCCCGTACAAGCAGGGTCAGCAGAGCATGAGAGCTTGTTAGAAATGCAGGATCTCAGGGGTGACTGGCTGGCTCAGTCGCTTGAGCATCTCTTTTTTAAAAATTTTTTAAATGTTTTATTTATTTCTGAGAGAGAGAGAGGCTGTGTGAGCAGGGGAGGGTCAGAGAGAGAGGGAGACACAGAATCCTAAACAGGATCCAGGCTCTGAGCTACCTGTCAGCACAGAGCCCAACATGGGGCTCGAACCCACAAACCGTGAGATCATGACCTGAGCTGAAGTCGGATGCTCAACCGACTGAGCCACCCAGGTGCCCCTTGAGCGTCTGACTCTTGATTTCAGCTCAGGTCATGATCCCAGGGTTGTGGGATCAAGCCCCACATCAGGCTCTGTGCTGAGCATGGAGCCTGCTTAAGATTCTCTCCCCCTGTGTCTCCTCAGCTCGCTCTCTCTCTCTCTCTCTCAAAGAAAAAAAAAAGAGAGAGAGAAAGAAACAAAGAATGAAGAATCCCAGAGCTCACTCAGACCTAAAGCATAAGACTGCATTTTCACCAGATCCAGGAGCGATTCAGGTGTTCATTCGAGTCTGAGGAGCACCTCTTCCTGGCCTCCTGGAAGTTTAGTGGGTCTCTCTGGCACCAGAAATGCCCGCAGCTGCTAACCAACCCGCACAAAGCCCTTCCGAGTGTTGTTACTCGCTACCCAAAACTTTTTTCCTTTTTCTTCCCCCCGCCCCCATTCCCCCCNTGAAGCCGGCCTCTGATAACACCGCGAGGGCCGGGCTGAGAGGTGGGCCGGGGAGAAGAGAAGCAGGTGTGTCAGAGCAGAGCAGTGAGCCATCGGAGAGCCTTGTTTGGCCTCAAGGTAATGGTTAACTTGTGGGGAGAAAGAAGCAATTGAGACCGTGGACTTTAGTTTCTGGTTCTTTTTCTACAAACTTCCGTGGCCTTGGTTTAATTACCCTCCCATGTAGGGGTACTGCAAACACTGGAAATAGGCTGGGTCCTTTTATATCCAAGTCTCAGGAGGGCGTGGAGCCCAGAAGAGCAAGGTCTGGGCTATTTATCACGGCCTGGGTTTCATCCCCTGGATGAGTCAGACAAGCCATTTAGCTTCATGGAACCTCAGTGAGATGTCCCGCCAATAAATTACAGATTAGGGTTTTGAAAATAGTCATGAATGAATGACTCAAGTAACCAGCTTCATTGAATGTCTCCGTTGGTTTGGACTTCTGTCACAAAGTACCACACACTGGGTGGCTCATAAACAACAGAATTTATTGGGGACTGGAACCCTGAGACCAGAGTGCTAGCCCGGTCAGAGTCCTGGTGAAGGCTCTCTTGCCGACTCCCACCTTCTTGAACCCTCCCCCCTCCAAGAGCAGAGGGGAGCAATCCCATTCATGAGGCTGCCCCTGTGGCCTCATCTAACCATGATAACCCCCCAAAGCCCAAAATGGGGGGGTAGGGTTTCAATGTATGAATTTTGGGTGAACACATTCAGTCCATAACACGGAGACATAATTTACATGCCATAAAATCCACCCATTTTAAGTATATAATCCAAGTAGAAATTTTATTATAACTAAGAAGAAAAGTAATGACATGCTCTGAAGTCCTCCTTCGCTAGATTCGATCACACAAAATTGTGGATGTTTAACTGTTTTTGACCTACAGCGTGATTCAGCCTTCCCTCTGAAATGTTATTTGTCAAAATTTTTTCAGAGAATATTTTGCCAGAGAAATTTTTAGTTAGTGTGATGTTATGCCATATTTTACATCTCTCTTCACAGTAAATTGCAGTAGAAGCTATTTCACGCAAATCTAGATTTGATATTTCTATTTTTTTTTTTTACAAATAGCTCTTTTCATACTATAATTTGCTCTACACTTGGAAAATGGATTTTTTTCATCCAGTAAACAGATCGAATCAACTTTTGCTGATAAAGGCTTTTTTTTAATATTCAGAAAAAAGAATTAAGAGACCTGAGGGAGAACTAAAATGGATATTTTGCTGTATGTAGAAATTATGATTTTCATAAAGAAAATAAATATACATGCAATAAAAAGCAGAGACATAACGGAGAAATGACTAACCAGCACAAAGGAAGTAGCAGACCCAGGCTGGCTCATGCCCAATGAGCTCCTCAGGCTGAAAATGAAATGTGGATATTAACACTCTATTCTATCTTCTACTCTCACTTTCCTCATAACATAATTGAGAAATACATGTTTGAGGGATACAAATACGCATTTCATTAATATATACCTGAGCATATTCTTTTCTTGGTAAGAAGGAGATGTCTTATTCTAGCCTTCAGGGTTTTTTTTCTTTCTCTTTTTATTTCTTGAAACTATTTTATTTATTTATTTTTGAGAGAGAGAGAGAGAGAGAGAGCATGTAAGTAGGAGGTGGGGCAGAGAGAGGGAGAAGAGAGAGAATCCCAAGCAGGCTCTGCACATTGTGAGGCTCAATCCCACAATTGTGAGATCATGACCCGAGCTGAAATTGGCTCAGATGCTTAGTTGACTACGCCACCCAGATGCTCCTATTTCCTGAAGTGTTTTAATATTTTAAAATATTTTTTACCTTTTAAACAAAATTATGAATTGACGTGGTTTAAAATTTCAGGTATTTCAATAAGGCTTGTTATGAAAAACAGCAGAACTCGCTGCCTCCCTATTTTCTTTTTCTAGACACAAACTTTGTTAGGGAGTCCCATTGTATAGGTGAGAAAACAGAGGCTTGGAGAGGTTCATTAACACAGCCAAGTTCATGGGGGTAGGAAGTGATGTAACTATGGTGAGAACTCAAATTTGACCCTGGAGCTTGAGCTCTATTGCTTCTCTGTTACAAAATGCATGGGACTCCATCGTTTCTTGACAGGATTTTCATGAGGCGTGTGTGTCTCTCTCTCACACACACACAAGCCATCAGGCAGAAAGGAAAGGAAAATGCAAGGTTAGTGAAACTGAGTTTCCCATGACACTAGGCGGATCAAGTCTGTTGATTTAATGTGCTGGCGGGAGCCAGGTCCGTGGCTGCAGATGTTCCCGTCCCTCTCTGTTGGGGAGTCCGTGCATTGCCCCCCTCCACCCCGCCCAAGGCTCACTCCTTTCTTACTCCTTAGTGCTGCAAAGTTTGGGCCAGTTCGCAGCGGGTCCCCAGTACCTGTGTCAACCACTCAAACAGATACACCATGAAGGTATTTTGCAAGTTGCCTGGATGACTTTTTTTTTTTAAGTTTATTTATTTATTTTGAGAGAAAGAGAGAAAGCAGGGGAGGGGCAGAGAGAGAGAGAGAGAGGGAGAGAGAGAATCCCAAGCAGGCTCCCTGCTGCCAGCACCCAGTCTGACGTGGGGCTTGAGCCCATGAATGGTGAGATCATGACCTGAGCCAAAATCCAGAGTCGGACGCTTCAATGACTGAGCCACCCAGGTGCCCCAAGTTGCCTGAATGAACTTCTGGGCCAGAGCATGGAGTATATTGGGGAGGGAGGGAGAGAAGATTTAAAAATAGATGTCTGGTAGAAAAACATCTTGAGGAAGACGGGAGGAAGGAGCCCCCCACCAAACCTCGGGGGACAGCCTGACCCCGTGTGCCCAGCCTCAGGGAGGAAGCCCAGGAGCACTGGGCGGCCACCGTCCTCGTCCTCACTCTTGTCATCTGCGCCAGAGGTTCATTCCTCCCACCCACCTGACCCCTTCCCTCCCAGAGCCGAGCTGAAGGGAGTGTCGCTTTCGGACCTCATACAGCTCAGCCTTTGGGGGAAGCATCACTCGTGAAAGAGGGAGAAACCTGCAGAGGGAAATTTGACTGTTGTCCATGGAGACTACATTTGTTGGCCTCCCTTTCACAAATATCAAAGATTAGTTTATCTGCCCTTTTATTTCCCATGAATCAAGCCCCTTACTGCCTGATGTTTACCAGCGTGAGTCCAAGAGCTTTGCTTTGCGGTTTTTGGGAGTCTTCCCCAGGAACCCCCAGAGCTTCATTTCCGCTGAAAATCACTAAGGGGGTGGGTCTCGCCGGAAAGGCTTGACAGGAGCGAAGCTCTCCCTGGCGCACTCCTGCTATGCCAGCAGCCTTCAGGGCTTTACCGGGCACTGAGAGAGGTGCTTTTCCTTGAGTTTTGAAAAGAATACGCATTTTCCATCAAAAACATCTCTTAAGGTGCAACCCAAGAAGAGGTGCAACCCTCAGTAGCTGGACGGGAATGGCTTCAGCAAGAGGAAAACTAAGTGCAAGATTGCATTTAGGTCTAAATATCTCTCCGTCTTCCTTTCTCTCAACACTTGTTCTTTCCCTCCTCCTCACCTTTCCTCACCACTGCTTCCCCGCCGGCCCCCAGGCCCGCATCCGCACACGCCTGCGGGCACCTGTGTAACACGCGCCGCGCGGCGGACACAGCCTTTGTTTGCCGTCCTGCCTTCTGCCGGAATTCCGCCCGGCCTGCGAGGCCCGGGTTCTCTCAGGAGGGCAGGGAAGGCCCGTGGAAGTGGGCTTTACTCTGGCCTGTGCAAAGGTTCCCCTGTGCACTCCCTTCCCGTCCCTTCCCTTCCCCCACCTCCCTCTTCCTTCCTTCCTTTTTTCTTCCTTTCTTTTTTCCTTTCTTCTTTACCTTCTTCTTTCTTTCTTTCTTTCTTTCTTTCTTTCTTTCTTTCTTTCTTTCTTTCTTTCTTTCCCTTCCTCCCTTCCTTCCTTCCTTTCCTTCTTTCTTTCTTTCTTTCTTTCTTTCTTTCTTTCTTTCTTCTTTCTTTTTTTCTTTCTTTCCCTTCCTTCCTTCCTTCCTTCCTTCCCTTCTTTCTTTCTTTCTTTCTTTCTTTCTTTCTTTCTTTCTTTCTTTCTTTCTCTTCCTTCCTTCCTTCCTTCCTTCCTTCCTCTCTTTCTCTTTCTCTTTCTCTTTCTCCTTCCCCTTCTCTTTTTCTCTCTCTTTCTTTTTCTTTCTCTCTCTTTTAACCTTTCCAGGCTAATTAATCAAGCTACTTACAATGTACTCATTCCTAAGAATACCCCATTGTAGTGACATCATTTATTTCCAAACTTTTCTGCATTCAACTTAAAGGGCATTTCTTCCCAAGAAACTGAACTTTTCTGTCAAATGCACTTGATCAAACAGGGGAATTGGATTCATAAAATGGGTTCATTGCCAACTTTATGTATGAAGCATGGACATCAGTAGTTTTTTATTCCATCCTCTCACCTTAGGTCATGAAACAAAAAAAATCTCACGTGACTGGCAGTAACTGATGCTGACACAAGCCACTCATTGAACTTGTCCACAGTTTTCCAGTATGTGTTGTTCCACAAGCCACATATTCTCAGCTGTGAGGTTGAGAGCGGCATGAGCTATGACTTGGTTCAGATGACGAGGATCATCTTTGGATTCTGCTTTTCCAGCTGCCAAAAACTCCATCTCAAAAGTTGGATTATCATGGTAGCCAATAACTGCAAAATAGAAGCTTCCAGACATTGTCTTACATATATAGCTCCCACAGGGAGACATCGACTATGGGCCACTCCCCACCGCAGACCTGTTCTCCTGGAGGGTGCTGTTTTGAATATTGATGGAAAGAAATTGTGGCCGGAAGGAAGGGCAGAAGCTGGAGAGTCCAGGATTCCGTTTCTGTTTTCAGGTTTATTTTGGGCAGGTTGTTTTCCTTCCTTCCTTCCTTCCTTCCTTCCTCCCTCCCTCCCTCCCTTCCTTCCTTCCTTCCTTCCTTTTGTTTATTTATTTTGAAAGACAGAGTGCAGGAGGGGGAGAGAGAGAAGGAGAGACAATCCTAAGTAGTCTCCATACTGTCAATGTGGACCCCAATGTGGGGCTCGATCTCACAAACCCTGAGACCATGACCTAAGCCAAAATCAAGAGCCCAACCAACTGAGCCACCCAGGTGCCCGAGGTTGGTGTTTTTCTTAAATTGGTAATAAATTTTTATTTTTTTATTTGAGGCCATCATTGAGTACTAACCCACTTAGAATTTAATATCCACAATTGTGGTGACTTCCAGTTTGTTCTCTTTTGGCTCCCTGGTCTCTTTCCGTACCAAGGCTTTCGTATTTTCATTCTTGCCACTCCTCAGCTGTGAGTGCACGTGTGCATTTGGACTTTCCTAATCATCTAGAAGATACGCTTCTGCCCCAATGCCTTGTTCCTAGATCGCCGGCTCTTTTCCTCCATTGTGCCCTTGCGGGTCCACCGTCTTCTCTCCACAGCCTCCGGCTCTGTCATTGGCGTGGTTTCCCCTTGCCAGCCCCGCCCTCCACAAGCTCAGCCGTGTGCTCCAATAGCCCGGGATTTGAACCCCTGCCTCTGCACCTGCCACGTGGCCTCGTGCAAGTCACCATCTTGGAACTTCGGTGTCCTTTCGACTTGTGCCGATGTGGCCTGTAGGTCTTAATTTCACCCACAAGTACGGACACCTTTCATTTGTCCTGCACAACCTCTTAAGGATATTTCAAATTAAAAAAAAAATTTTAATATAAAAATATATAAAATGGATGTAGGCGCATATATGTATGTATACACGTATATATGCGTGGGAGTATATGCACACACACTCCATCTATGTTTTGCTGGCTTCTCTGAAGAATCCCTGAATCGGGCTGCTCTAATCATACAGCGCGCCGAGCTGAGCCGTGGCCCTCCCCTTAGATGACATGGTTTGTCACCACCCCTGCCCCATGCCCATGTTTTAATCTGCGATAACTGACTCACCTGAATTGCTCTGAGGGCTCCTGGAGCCCCGCTGCTTCCTGACCCTCTTTTGCACTGCATGTTTGGATCCCTAGTACAGGAAGAAAGGGCTGGGAGACAGGAGCCGCATTACTGAGGGGTACTCTGCTGCGTGCCTTTACTGCCAGTGTGGCATTTTCTTGCCCAGGACCTTTGCTCACACTGTACATTGAACCTGGACTGTCCTTCATCAGTTCTTAACCAAAGGAAGCATCTTTTTCTTCGGGGCCCAGCATAAAGGGTACAGCTCACTCCCTCGAGCCTTTTTCTACTCCCTCTCAGCACTCAGAATAAGCCCCTTCTTTGCTTATGCTCATGACTCTGTTGAGCACTGATCTGACAGTCGCTGACAAGTCTGCCTTCCCCACCTTGTTTCTGGGTCTCCAAGGCAGGGCCCCATGCAGCCCACCGTCGACCCCATCCCCCTGTCTTGCTCTCTAGCCTTCTAGCTCGGAACGCACTGTCTAGACCCAAGCTAAGGACCAGTGGATGTTTGTTGAACTGAAGTCCTTAGGAAAATTCAATTTTCTATTTTTATATTTCTCGAAACTTACGCAGGAAGAAAAGTACTTGTTCAAGGCTGCAGAGCTCTATGAAAGAAGTTGCTGGTTAAATCTGACTTTCTCCCTCGTTTTCACGATGCCTGACACGTCACAGGAGTCCAATAAATAGCAAATAAAGGAAAGAATGAATGAGGTCTTTATAGCAAATGCTGGAACTCAGGTTTCTTTATCTTCCCCCGCGTAATATATATTAAACCAAATTGAATTCTGCATTGGGTATCAATTGGCATTCTCAAGAATGTCCGTGTTGTTCTCTCTCCACTTAATTAGGGGGCTGCCTAAAGAAAGAAGAAATACCCAGGAAAAGGTTGTTCTCATCCATCACCATAGGAGCTTCTTGTAGGATTTGGATACTGCAGGTTTCTACATTTGACCCATCCCATGCTGAGTGGTGTAAGGATGTAGGGAATCTTTAATAATGAAATCAATAGATAACTATGTCTTTCCCAGGTAGTTTGATACATAACATCAGCTCTCTTTGCTTTACTTCTTAGACCTTTGTTCAGAGAAATCTTCACATCCATCTTCTCTGATTCAACCTTGCTCTCCAAAAATGAGCACTGCTTTTATTCACATGCTATTCAAAGCAGAGAGGTTCACACACTGGTTAGTGGCAGGTACCAAAAGACCATTTTGCTCTGACTTGCTGCATTTCTACCTTATAATTGGATGGTACACACATCTGAAAGAGTGACATTAAAGTTGAAGTCAAGTGTTAGGAAAAAAGAGAACTCTCATTATAAAAATTCCCTTAACATACTCCTTTTTCCTGGTTGACTCTACATCACAGGTGATGGCTTCTCAAGTCCTGGAGGAAATGAACTTTTTATTTAGTGTGTACAGTGTGGCAAGGTGGCCCTGTCCAGGGAAGTATTTTTGATATCCTTAGGATGTAGGGATTTGGAGTTAGTTCCAAGAAGACGTTTGCTTCCTGTTACGGGTTGAATTATACCACCCACCCCTGCCCCCGCAATTCATCTAGTGAAGTCCCAGTCCCCTTTACCTCAGAATATGTTGGAATGAGGGTCATTGCAGATGTAATTACATAAGATGAGGTCACGTTGGAGCAAGATAGGCCTCCAATCCAGTATGATCTGATCATGTCCTTATAAAAAGGGAAGTTTGGAGACAGCCATGCCCACTGTGAGAACCCCACGTAAACATGAGGTGGTGTCTGTCCGCCAAAGAGCACCAAACATGGCAGCCAGACCACCCGAAGCCAGGCGAGAGACGTGGGACAGACTCGCCCTCACGGCCAGCAGAAGGAGTAAATACTGCTGACACCTTGACCTTGGACTTCCAGCCTCCAGAGCCGTGAGACAATACATTTCTGTTGTTTAAATCAGCCGGTGTGTGGTACTTTGTTTTGGAGACCTGGCAAACTCACACTTCTCTCTTCACTTCGCTTCCAAAAAGAGTGGCTTGCAAAGTTGAGGTGCTTACCCGAAGGTCTGTCGGGAGGATACTGAGGGAAAGAAAGCTCTAGCTTCTCTGTTTCTAGCGTCAGTTCTACTTCCTTTGCCAGCAGCAGGGCACGTGGTTAAGGGTGAGGGCACGTGAGCTGGACTTGATTCTGGGACTTCAGTCTAGTACTTACCTTCGTTGTAAGTACCTTCCTTGCTTTGATTTCCTGATACATATAAACAGGCGATATACGAATATACCACCTCTGTGGTGTGTTATGTGGTTTAAATGAGATAAATTATAAAGTGTATAGAGTGTGCTCAGCGCATTGTAAGTGTGTAAGAAATCAACATTGGCTGCGTTTAGTATTCTACTACTTGTGTTTTTTTAATGTGAATTTTGAGAGAGAGCAAATGGGGGAGGGGCAGAGAGAAAGGGAGAGAGAGAGAATCCCAAGCAGGCTCGATGCTATCAGGGCAGAGCCTGACTCGGGGCTCAAACCTCACCAACCATGAGATCATGACCTGAGCTTAAATCAAGAGCCAGACGCTTACCCGACTGAGTCAGCCAGGTGCCCCTACTTGTGCTTTATTAATGGAATCACTCCTTGTGTTTCTCTCCAGCCAGACTGTTTGATGCTGGGCCCTTCCTCTTAGCCCTCTTTATCTTCACATGACCCATCTGCTCCCACGACCTGGGAAACAGGTTATCTGGGGAGGCGGCTCCAGGCAGTACCTGCATCAGTATCATCTGGTTAGAAATGCAGATTCTTAGGCTCCACCCCAGACTTACCAAAGGGGAAGCACTGGGGGGTGGGGCCCAGGAATCTGTTCCAGGTGATTCTGAAATGTTCGAGCTTCAGAGCCACTGGTGTAGGGCGACTTTCCGGCCTGTCCCCACAGAAGCCCCTCCAGATGCGCCTTCCTCCTCCCCCTCCTGCATGTCCTTTCTCCAGGCCCTGGTAACACCTGCTCACAAAATAGGCAGTGGTAGCACTGTTTATGTCCCCAGCCCCGACCTCATTCTCTGAACGAGTGCTGGCCCTCTGAGACTAAAAGGAGAATGGCTTTCTCTGGCAAGGACCACGGGAGGAGCTTTCTTGTCCACACTGGATGTGACTCTGTCCCCACTGCGTTCAGGGACCGAGTCTCAATCTGTCCACGTGCTCAGTGCCTGCGATAGGTCCCGTGGGCGGCGGGCTTTCAGCCATGTTTGCCCATCGGGGCAGGGCAGGGCAGTCCGTGGGTTGCTGACAGATTTCTCAGTGCAGGTCCTTCTACGGAGGTGAGGAGGGCTGGCGCGGCGCCTACGTCAGCTGTGTTTGGTTTGTGCAGAACTGAACCACACTCAGCAGCCCGAGGCAGGAGGTGACGCGGGCCTACCCTGCTGGCACTGCCACTGGTCCTCAGCGACCTCTTCTTCCTGGTGTGAGGCCACCTGGACTTGGCCACACCCCCGTGGCTTGTGACACTGCGCCTCCTGATTTCTTCCACATCCTCTCCTGGTCTATTGTTAACCTACTCGAGGCCTTTCCCCATCTGTACCCCAGACCCATCCTGCCGTGGGGGACCGCACTGTCACCTCAGGGAGTGCAGTGTGGTGGGGGCAGGCTTGGGGACTCAGTGCGGGAGGGGTAGGCTTGCCTCTGCCATGGCCTACCTTCACCTCCTATGGTTGCCGGAAAAGCAAGACATTCCCACACACCTCCTCCCCCTTCCTCTGTCCTGTGTCCATCCCTCACCCGCTCTCCCCTGCACTCAGTCTCTCTGGAGTCAGACCCCGCCCCCCCAACCCCTCCCCCTGCCCTCACGATGAGGGCGATGAGGGCTCGGCTGAGTCTCACTGTTTTTGCAATACCTGCACTAATGCATTTGCACGCAGATGGCCGGCAGCTTCTCCTGCAAGACTGCCCTTTCTCTTCCGGGGAGACCCCTGCTCTGTGAATCTCCCGGGAGTATTTGTTAATAAGAGGCTCTCAATTATCACAAGCCTTCACATGTCAAAGTCATAAATAGCTTAGGGTGGAATACAGTTCGCACTAGGCCGGGCAGTGGGCATGGTAGTCTGGGGGCAGGCCTACCAAACTTACCTGCCCCCCCCGAGGCCCCCACTGGGGGCACCCCCAGCGCTGAGCCCTGCTCTCTTGCCTGCTCCCTCTCAAGTCATCACTCTGTGCCTCAGGAGGAGCCTAGCACAGCCTGTTTCTTTTTAAAACTTTTTGTAACAACTCTTTCCGCCATCTTGGACCGTGTGAAGGCCTGCTGGGAAGAGGACTCCTGAAACACAAATGTGTCTAGATGGCTGTGGTCCAAGGCCATTTTTTGCTGGCTAGAAGCGCGGCCTCCGGAACCAGAGGGAGCACACAGCTCTTCTTAAAATTGAAGCTGTTTACCATTGAAATGAAACTGAATTCTATCTATACAAGAGATGTGTTTATGTGCGCAAAGCAAAGAACAGCACAGCGCTCCTGGTGACAAACGGAATAAAACCACAGTGATCTGGGGAAAAGGGACTCGTGCTCATGGAAACAGTGGCATGGTTCGTGCCAAATCCTGAAGCAACCTTCCTGCTAAAGCCACTGGCCACACAATCGTGTGATGCTGTGCCCCTCAAGGATTTAAACTAACTGAAAAGTAAAAAAAAAAAAAGGTGTAGATTTGGTCTCTTGTAAAAATAAAATAAAATAAATAAACATTTTTCATAATCAGCTTTTTGAGACATAATTCATAAACCCTAAAATTTACTCTCTTTTTAAGTTTATTTATTTTGTTTTAATAAATCTCTACAGCCAATGTGGGGCTCGAGCGCACAACCCTTAGATCAAGAATCGCATGTTTTTCCAACGGAGACAGCCAGGCGCCCCAAAGTTTACTGTTGTAAAATGTACAGTTCAATGAGCTGGTTTTTTTTTTTTTTTTGGTATTTTTTTA
>NW_027530981.1:273533-291834 GCF_008692635.1 Crocuta crocuta
ATAGACTGATACAACCATTATGACCACTGTTGATTTTAGAACATTTTCATCACCTCCCCCCCAAAACTTTACACTCATTTGCAATCCTCCCTCTTCCCCCTTCCCCCGGGCCCCTGACAGCACCATCTACTTTCTGTCTTTATAGATTTGCCTACTCGGGACATTTCATAGAAATGGCATCATTCGGTACGTGACCTTTTTGATCTGGCTTCTTCCATGTAGAACGATGGTTTCAAGGTTCATCCACGGTGTAACCCATACCAGTACTCCATTCCTTTTTATTGAAGAATAATATTCCATCGTACGGATAAATCACATTTTATTTATTTAGTTGTCAGTTGATGCGCGTGTATGTTTGTCTTTGTTCACTCATTAGATGACTTAGCCATTTGAGTTAAGCCCCATCTGCGGAGGGGAAAACCCCACTCTGTCAGGCTCCCTTCACCTTTCTTGGATATATCTCTCCTTTTTACAGACCTGTGCACACTCAGCAAGAATAAGTTTACCATGTTGCATAGTTAGTTATTCATTCAGATGCTCCTTTTGTGTGCTAATGGTGTCTTTCATTTTCTGTATTCTGATGCTTTATTATTTGGGACCTTGAAGACCCTAAAAGGACTGTCCCTTCCAGGGTTAGCCAGTTTCTAGAAACAGTCAACAGTTTGCCCTCTAGGGTGCTTTTCAAACCTACCTCCATCAGTCTAGAGCCCACGACCGCAACCACCTCCTTTATTGGGTTCTCGGGCTCTGGGCCCCTCTCCACGTATCCTAATCATGCTGGGGCCGGGGACCAGACCACCAGGGACCCCTCCACCCAGAGCCTGCGGACATGACCCTAACTAGCCAACCCTACACGTTTAGAGGAGCCTGCTGACTCTGTTTCACCCATTCTTTCCCGTGGAAGCCACAGTAAAGACTTTATTTTTTACTAGGCCTTGCCTTCCCTTCTGCCCCCTGCCTGGTCTGGTGCTTCCCCACATGGCCGTTGTGGCATGGTGTGTACTTCCTCTTGAGAACTATGAGTAAAAAACAACCTTTAAATATTTTTTTAGTATTTATTTTTGACACACACACACACACACACACACACACACACACACACACACACCGTGATGGGGGAAGGGCAGAGACAGAAGGAGACACAGAATCCGAAACAGGCTCCAGGCTCTGAGCTGTCAGCACAGAGCCCAACACGGGGCTCAAACCCACGAACCGTGAGACCATGACCTGAGCCGAAGTTGGACGCTTAACCAACTGAGCCACCCAGGGGCCCCAACAAACAATCTTTTTAATGACAGTCATCTTCTGATCTGTAGAGTACCACCTTACTCTAACATATTGACCGATCTTTTATTTCTGGTGTGATGTCACGATTGTATCTAACATCCATCATTCCAACATATGTCATGCTGATGTCTTGAACTTGCCTCACAGCATCTGCCGTTCTTCTCAACACTAGGAAACTAACACCTCCTACTTTATTTTTAGCATTGGACATCGCTCGTCAAATTGTTTTTCTCACTAGTTTGTATACGGATTTTATTTTTTACCATCTCCAGCTTCCACTGGGAAATAAGGCTTAAAAAAAAGCATATCATGCAAAGCATCTTTTATGAGATTATGTCTGTGCCTGCTAAGGAGAGACGGTAATAGTGTGTGTCTTGATCTTTTTTGGGAAGGATCGACTGGTGTGCTTGCAAATGCACCTGTCTACAAACGGCCCCAACTTTGGCACGTGGCCTGGAACACATTCTATCAAGCGGAGTATTTATAGATAATGGAGGTAAAAGAAGAAAACTGTTCATCTTTTTAGCTCATTTGAATAATTCCATCACAGTTTCTAACACATGGCTTGTCAGTCTGGGCACTATTAACATTTCGGGTCAGATAATGCTTTCCTGGAGCGGGTGGGGGGAGCTGTCTTGTGTGTCCTACGCTATTTAGCCGAGTTCCCGACTTCTTTCTGCTAGATGGCAGCGGCATCCCACCCCGGTGCCCAGCTGTAGCAAAGAAAAATGTCTCTAAATGCTGTTAAATGTCTCATGGGCGGGAGGTGGGTGGGCAAAATTGCTTTAGGTAACCACCACTCTAGGGTTCTGAGGGGCTTTGAGATCCAGCCTCCTGGCTGTGGGAAGCCTGTGGTGGCTTNCTTTTCTTCAGTTGAATTTACTAGCTGTTGCTGCTCTCCACCAAATCATACTTTCCAGGAAAATTCCAAGTGTCTCTGTCGTGGCTGTGGTCACAGAGCGGCCCCAGACGTTGTGGAGCGAGCAACTGCTAGCACTGAAACTGAGAGGTACGGGGACGGGTGGGGGAGCACCCCCTGCGGAGTGGGGTCCCCAACCAGTGGTTCCCACATCTCCCGGCGGAAATGCGCATCTCTGCTCTCAGCCTGCACCTGCTGGGGGCGCTAGCGACGCAGAGGCGTGTGCGGAAGCACACGCGGGCGCGGGAGAAAACGGTTCAACCCAGAGGGACGCTAAACTTCCTGTCCGTTGTAGATGCCTCGCGTATTGCGTAATTTAGGAAATTAAAGCAAAATGTCCTGGTTTAGAGCACTATGGCACTTCTGGTATATTTAGGGCATCTATAAAAGTCCAGACTCGCCGGGGGCGAGGCCTGGGCTTCTACGTCCCTCGCCACGTGATTTCTGTGCATATCAAGATTTGGGGACTATCGCTTTGGCATAAATATTTGCAGTATGTTCTTTAAAATGTTCATCGGGACTTTTCCATTGCAATCATAGTATATTCTCATTATTGAACATCTGGAAAACGCGAAAAAGAAGAAGGCAGACAAAACAGTGCCCAGGATCTTACCATCCAGGACTGCCACAGACCCTCCTCAGGCCTCTTGTATATTCTATTCGATTTCCTTGTCTCTTGTATATATGTATATATATGTGTATGTACGTATATCAAAGACACACAGGCACGTAGCTGTAAAACCAGTGAGTATCGGAGAGCTTATAAAGAAAAACATTAATTTCCTGTTCGTCTGCCTCTACTCTCCAAAAGTCCCCATTTAAAGGGCTCTATGTTCCTCCCCTGTATTTACTCCACGCACCTAAATAATATGCTTATCTTAAGACATGTTAGAGATGCATGGTGGACATGGACTCCCGGCTTCTGGCTTGGATTTAGCTCACGTCCACTTCTTCTTCAGTGCCTTTCCCTCCCCCATCCTAGCAACATGCTGACCTCACAGTTGGGGGGTAGGGTAACAGCCTTGTCTCTTTCCTGCTAGGTTACACTGTATAATGTTTTGCTTTTCCTGGAGTTAATAATCCCCTTAATTTTTTAGTTTTGGAGTTTGCTATGGATCTACCACCACACACACAAAGTTTTGTGGGGTTTTTTCCTAAATACTTAACAGGACTTTCCAACAAAATACTCGATAAGGGCTTCTCCAAAGGCGCAGACAAATCACCCAATCCAACAGCCCTGTGTTTCCCAGGGGTCCCCCGGCTTCTGTGGTCTGCTCCACTTCCCGGCGAGTTCTCTGGCTTGGGGCACACACGGCTTCCTGTGATTTCCCTGCACTGCTCAGCCATGTTCCATATTCTCTGTTCCTATTTTCTGGATTTTACATTAGATGCAAGCCCTCCTCAATTGATCCCCTAATTTTCTCCCCCTCCCCCTTGTTTTCCATCTCATTTTCTTTTGATGCAGCTTTCTGAAAGATTTGGTCAGCTTTATCTAATAAGCCTTCTATTGAATTTTTTATTTCAGCGACTACATTTTTACTTTGTATAAGCTCTTTCTTATTCTGTTTATTCTTCTTTGCCTTGCTATCCCGACAGCTTCCAGTTCTTGTTATGTGGATGCTATACATCTCTCTGAGGATATTAATTAATACCTGTTGAAGTTTCATTCTGTTTTTTTGCATGGATTGCATTTTCCCCTGTTTTGTTTTCTGATTGTTTTATTCATTCACTTATTCATCAAATATTTATTGAGTGCCTTTTATGTACTAACTATTGTTCTACGGGTTGGGGATATAGTGGTTAATAGGATAAAGTCCCCTGACCTTATGAAGATTATATTCTAGCAAGGGAGAATAATAAACAAATGAATGACATCAAGGCTGTGAATAAAAGTAAAGCAGGATGAGAATGTTGTTTTAGGTACAGTAGCCCGGGAAAGCTTTTCTGCCTGGGGCTTCTTTACTTTGCCGTCTGCCCCCTGGGTTGGGATGCTTCAAAGCCTGGGCTCAGCTGGGCTTGTGGACCAGGGCACCTACACAGTGTTACTTAGTGTGGCTTGGGCTTCCTCACAGCATGGCTACTGGGATCCAGGAGGGAAAGTTTCGAGAGAAAGCTTTTTAGGAGACAGGGCAGAGCAGCAAGACTTCCACTGGTTACAGGAAAGTCATGAAGACACGCCCAGATTCAAGAGCGAGAGAGATTAGACTATCCCTCTTGGTGGGCGAGTGGCAAGGTCACACTGTGGAGCATATGAGATAGGAAGGGATATGGCCATCTTTGGAAGACACAATTGCCGCATGTTATGACTATTTCTCTATCCACCTAGCGTTTTCGAAATTGTGTATCTTTGGCTCTTTCCTCTCCTGTTCTTTCTCTCTTATAATTTCTTCTTTATTATTTCTTCACAGCTTAGTTGGGTGTGGGGAGAGGGAGGCAGAAAGGTGTGTTGTCATTTGACTATTTCACAGATGAATGACTTCAGATAATCCACAATGTATATTGCTGAGGGTTGATTGTGGGTGGGAAAACAATGGTAGAGCCTAGGGATGGCTGAAGTAAAAGGCTTTCTTTTCCTTCTCCACTCTTAGTTTCTATCTGAAGACAATAAGGCACACAGAGGTTAGGAGACTCTCCAAAATATTGCTCAGCTAACAGCAGAGCTGAGACTACACTAGACCTGAGTTTCTCAAATGCTCTGGCTCATACTACACTTTTAAAAAAGGATCCCAAAACAAAGATCTAACTTAAAAAAAAAAACAAAAAACAAAAAAACAGGGGCACCTGGGTGGCTCAGTCGATTGTGTCAGACTCTTGATTTCAGCTCAGGTCAGGATCTTGAAGTTCATAGGATCAAGCCTCTCATCAGGCTCTGCACTGACAGCATAGAGACTGCTTGGGATTCTCTCTCTCCCTCTCTCCGACCCTTCCCCACACTCTTTATGTTCCTCTCTTTCAAAATAAATAAACATAAAAAAAACCCTCATGGATAAAATTGCTTTTTAAAAAACCCAAGTAGGGGCATCTGGGTGGCTCAATTGATTAAGTGTCCAACTTACGGCTCATGTCATGATCTCATGGTTTCTGAGTTTGAGCCCTGCGTTGTGTTCTGTGCTGAGAGCTCAGAGCCTGGAGCCTGCTTCGAGTTGTGTGTGTGTGTGTCTCTCTCTGCACCTCCCCTGCTCACACTCTGTCTTTCTCTCTCAAAAATAAACAAACATGAAAATTTTTTTTAAGAAACCCCAACCCCAAATAACAACAAATAAAACATACTCAGAGGTCCCAGAAACTTAGGTCTGAGTCTGAGTTAAACAAGGAAAACAACTTTTCTGCCAGACTTCTCTGAGGGATTCAGTTTTAAAAGTAGGTTAGGAATCACCAAGGAGGAAGAAATGACAAATGTGCAGGAGAAACGGAGCAGGGGACCGATTTTCCAAATTCCTGTGATTTGTCTCTGGGACTGGTGTGTCATAGACAAGCTCATGCAGACCATACTTATTTAAATGCATTCACAGGTGGCTCTCAGAACGTTCCAGATCCCCTTTCCCATCTTGTAACTGCATTACCCAAATGAGCTACTTGTTTCTCCATTTGACGACCACCAGAGATGTGCATGGCACAGAGAGATGGTCGGCATCGGCATCAACATACAATTGAAGGGGTTTGCAGACCTAATAACTGCTGTTCTTCCGTACCTGGGCTGGGTGACTAGACAGGCTCAGCCAATTGAGCAGTTTAAGAGCGTTTCATTCATACCTGTGGTGCTTCAGGGAGATTCTTCCACCTCAAATTTGTTTTTTCAGGATCCCAGCTTTCACTGCTCATTGGTAATGGGCTTCAGAACACCACTGTGTTAATGATTGCTGTGGCTTGTGTGATTCGTCTGTTCTTTTGGCTGAGCGTTTAGGGTCATTTCACTCAACGGCCACCAGATGGCAGAGTACTGTCATGCTATGATGCTTGGACTTTCTCTGCCGCAGGTCTGTGCAGAGGAGCTGTGGAAGGGTGCCTTTGGGGGAACAGTTGTATTTTTGGAACACTTTAGACATTATATTCTATCTTGTTTTTTTAAATGTTTTATTTTATTCTTTTTGAGAGAGAGAGAGAGAGAGACAGAGACAGAGCATGAGTGGGGAAGGGGCAGAGAGAGAGGGAGACCCAGAATCCAGATTCTGATCTGTCCATACAGAGCCTGACGGGGCTCGAACTCACCAACTGTGAGATCATGACCTGAGCCAAAGTCAGACTCTTAACGGGCTGAGCCACTCAGGTGCCCCAAGTTCTATCTTGTTTGAATGATGCCTGAATCCATTCCTGACTAAGCCAGTACTTAGAGCAGAAACACTGAGCCGTAAACAGGACTTAAAAAAAATTTTTTTTAATGTTTTATTTATTTATTTATTTTTATTATTATTTTTTAAAATTATTTTTATTTATTTCTAGGAGAGAGAGAGAGAGAGAGACAGCGTGGGCAGGGGAGGGTCAGAGAGAGAGGGAGACACAGACCCCGAAACAGGCTCCAGGCTCCGAGCTGGCAGTCAGCACAGAGCCCGACGCGGGGCTTGAACCCACGAACCGAGAGATCATGACCTAAGCAAAAGTCGGACGCTCAACCGACTAAGCCACCCAGGCGCCCCATGTTTTATTTATTTTTGAGAGAGAGAGACAGAGTGAGCAGGGGAGGGCCAGAGAGAGAGGGAGACACAGAATCCAAAGACAGGCTCCAGGCTCTGAGCTAGCCATCAGCACAGAGACCGACGTGGGGCTCAAACCCACAAATGGGGAGATCATGACCTGAGTTGAAGTTGGGCGCTTAACCGGTTAAGCCACCCAGACGCCCCAAACAGGACTTTTATAAAAAGTCCTTCGTTATTTCATAGTGACTGGTCAGCTCCCACTATTTACTTGCTGGTATTTGTTGTTTCAAGGTGGGTTTTCAGAAGCCTACAACAACTACATTTTTTAAATTGGAAAAATAAATTAATAAATTTGTCACATTTTGAAACTCCTCCAGTTCAGAGTTTGCACATCATAAAGCAGGCCAGAAGGACATGGAATCGCCTCTACTTTTTGTATTTGGCTGTTAGGAACAAGGTATTATTATAGACTTTTATGGGCACAGGCTAGTTTCTGCATTTCTAGTCAAAGGCAACATTAACTTTTTCAAAGGAGATGGGGATTAGGATGCACCTAAGATTCAGGAGAGATGGGGCCCTCGAGGGAAGGGAGAGACTTCCGCACAGACAGCCCTGAGCTGCTTGGCTGGAATGCTCGTGATTCTGGGGCCCACGAAGACGGAGGGAGTTCTCAGGAGGCCTTAAACCTTATGAAATGATGACAAATGACATATCACTATATTTACCGCCAATCTGCCAGACATGCACCTTAAACTGGTCCTTGTGCTCGTGGCCCTGGTACTGGTGTGTGTGGATGTGGGCGGCCGGAGGCAAAACTTCATTCCTTCTCCTCACTTCTCCTCCATCGTTTCTGTGCCGCACCAAGGTTTGTAACGGCCGTGGTCTGTGTCGTAGCCACATCTGGAAATACTAGCGCACTGTGGCTCATAAAGTGCTGTCATGGCGGCCGGCAAGTGGAAGGTGAAGTGAGTCGCTATGCACAGGACACGACCCTCTTAGCATCTGATTATGAAGGGGTCCTGGCTCGGGCTCCAAGAGGCGTGTCATGAAGAGTGTGTTCTCTGGGGAAGAACAGGGCAGCCAGCGCTCTCCACGGGGCGATGACCGATTGGGTCACTGCCAGGTTTGCCAGCATCTGCTCTCTCCTGGTGGCCCGAGCCACCGCCTCTTGCCAGGACAGGGCTCTGAGGGCCCACTGCTGCCTCCCGCACTGCCCCCACGGCCTCCAGCTCCTCTTCAGCTTCTCCATCTCACTGCGAGGGCTCTGGGGCTCATTGTGTCCTCTGCCCTTGACTCTGGCAATGAGGAGGCATGTCCCATAACTCGTGGGCTGCACCTGTGTCCTCGCCAGGCACACAGCCGTCCCCACAGTGGTCTGAGGCCACGTGCAGATGAGAACATCTCCTTTAGTCTGAGCTCTGGGTGAGAAGCTGGAAGGAGAATCAGGATGCCCTTCCCCAAGGTCTCTCCTTCCCTGTAAGTCTAGGCTTCTGCCGCGTTTTGAGACCCTCGAATCGTTGAGGTCAAGAGAGTGAAAAGCATTATGATTATTTACTGTCAAAGTTGCCATCTGTCTGATTCTCTGCTGACACCCGGGCCCCTCATCAATTTCTGTGAACATTAGATTACCGCTGCTTATGGGAAAAAAGTGCATTCATGAAAGATTCATAAAAAGATGCAGTTTGGGGCGACCACCTCCTTGGTGCCTAAAACCGTCCAGAGGACAGACAGAAAGCAAGTTGTCCGCAAGCACGCGGGCACGAGGGGGCTTACGCAGGAATGCGGTTCTTGTGGAAGGGGAGGGGCTGTGTTCGGGGCTGGGACTGTCTTCGTGCAGACACACGAGCCTTGCCTCCGGACATCAGTCTCCTCCTGCAAGACACATTGCTTATACTTCGCCCCACAGCAGAGGCTTTTTTTTAAAGCCTGGCTGCAAAGAATCATAACAAAAATCTATAAGCACTGGCTTTTATGTATTTCACTTTTATTGAATTCCTTTTAGTATAAAAGTCACCTATTTTGTGGTGTTCGGTGCAGCGTCCGTCTACAGAGAGAATGCGCTGAGTGGGAGCCCAGAGGCAGAGGCAGATAAGGGAGAGACGAGGCAGGGCTGGTGGAAGGGAGATTATTGCATTGTGAGCTGGGGCCGCGCCTGCATCTCTCATTTCCTATTGTGTTCCCCTTGTGTGGCTGTGGTTTCCTGGAGGATGTGGTGATTTTCTGATGGGGCTGAAGGGTGTCCTCTAAGTTTCATCTTTGTGTTGTTTTGATTTTTGAATCACCTCTGTTTATCAGTCAAGTAAATGACAAATGAGGGCACAGAACAAACATAGCATCAGAGCAGCCCTGTTTGGTTTCTTTTGGATAAAGCCTTCATTTCCTCGTAGTTTGCTCAGAAACCCAGTGTGGAATCCAATTGTGATCACGGGGCAGGTGATGACTTATTTAAAGTTCAACTTCGAGTCCCATTTCAATGGGAAGAGGTTTTACAGCCGTTGATTTGCCTCCCGGCCCCAGGCTTTCTGAGCCTCCTGTTGTCCTTGTTCGGAGGCTGGGGGCGCGGCCCCAGCTACCGCAGGTGCCGGGAGGGAGGGGTTTCCCCAGGCCACTTGGTGTTAGTGACAAGTGTGACGGCTTGTGCCCACCGGCGTCTGGAAGTCTCTACGTGGGCCGTTTGCGGAGCTCCACGTCCTCGCAGGCCAAGCCCAGGGCCGGTGACTCGTGCTGCCAGAGCAGGGCGGGAGCGTGTGGTGGGCCAGGACCCAGCAGGACACCAGACCCTTCCTCAAAGCACCCCAGCACTCTGCCCACCGATGGCTTCGTTACCTCCTCTTAGTTTTGCTGGGTTTCCGCCCTGTGAGTGCTCCCAGGCTAGTGTGTCTGCATTTGGGGAGCCGGCTCTCACAGAGCGTGGGGTGTGATCCTTCTCAGAGAACGGGAGCTGATGGGCACGAAGGGGCCACCCTGGTGCCTGGCGCGGTGGGAGACACGGGCGCTGATTTCTGGCCCTAACGGCCTGCTCTCAGCTGCTCTGGCTTGAGCGGCTCTGTTCTGCAGATGGAGAAACAGAGGCAGGGTTTTCCTTGAGGTCAAAGGGTGTGCCAGGGGCTTGTCTCAGCGGAGGCACACCTGAGGGACTCAGGAAGGAGTAACGTGGTACCTCTTCCCCAGCCACAAAGCCCCGCACCGTTGGCTGCTCTTGGATAAGGATTGGTCTCCTTTCTGCCGCCTGGGGCTCATTCTGGGCTGACTCCCAGTGCCCCCCGCAGAAAGGGCAGGCTGGTTGCGCCTGGGATCTGCTGCAGGCTGTGGCCCCCTTCGGAGGCCCCACAAGCAATAGGGCCGTGCATGTGCCCAGCTGGGCAGGGTTGCGATGCATTCTCGCTGCCAGAACACGTGCGTCACTCCGTCTCTTGGGGAGCCCCCTAAATTTGATATTTTAGTACAACCTGTTTCCAGCGCTTCTACCTTAGTTCATTATCACTTAAGAAATTACCTGTTCTCAATTATCCTGACAACTCATATGCTCATAGTCCTAAATTTTCCGTTTAAATCTCCTAGCTTTTTTTTTTTTTTTTAATTCATCAGGATGTCTGTACAATAGCTCTTTTGTCTTTTTCCTTCTTTCCCCACCCGTAGTCACTTTTCAAGATCCGGTGTCATCTTTCTCACACAAGCAGGAATTGGTTGCAAATAGGCCCTGATGGATACTTCGCATGCTAAGCCAAACTCCCTACCCCCACCGTTCTCTTCAGAGGAAAACACCCTATAAGGGGAGGCAGAGGAGAGAGACCAAACCCAAGAAATCCAAGAAGTATTACATTCTGGTGAGCTCTCTTGGTTTCATTGAACATTGTACACTTAACCCCACCCCGTCCTTTGTCAAAATATTGCTTAAAATACTGTTTAACCAGTGCTCAAACACTATTTAACTATTTTATCAGGAGGATGAAGTTATACATGAAATATTATGTTAAAAAAACTTATCACAGATGAATAAAGCTGACGAGTCTTACATACATACTCTGATGAGCCTCAGAGGAGGAGACAGAAGCCCCTTCAGAGAGGTAAGTTAATTTGAGCAACTATGGAGTGGTGTGGAAGATTAAAGGGTGGCGCCGGGGCTTTCACCCTCTCTGCAACCCACTGAGGAGTGTCACTTTATCATGGTGCCCTCCATGCTGCCCTCTGGGCTCAGATACTTGCACTGGCTTTGGCCAATGGAGTGGTACCAAATGTGACACCACCCGATGATGGAAAAGGCTTGCTTTCTCTGTGACTCCTCTGTCACCATGAGGAGCACAGGGCCAGGCCAGCCTGCTGGAGGAAAGAGACACGGGCCTCCAGGAACATGGCCCTAGGTGATCTAGTGTAGATCAGCCAACCCCCAATTGGACCTCAAATACATAAGTTGGGCCTCCAGATGAAATCAATGAACCTCACACATGTGTGAGACATAAATGGCTGTTTTGCATGGCTCTGAGACTTTGTGGTTGGTTGTTTTAGGGCTTGTAGTCATACAATGGGCTAAATGTTTGTGTTACCTGCTCCCCCTCCCCATATGTTGAAGCCCTAACCCCCAGGCGATGGTATTTGGAGAGGAAACATTTGGGAGGCAATTAGGATTAGATGAGATCCTCAGGGTGGGGCCTTGATCTGATGGCATTAGTAATTTATAAGAAGAGACACCAGAGAACCCTTCTCTTTCTCTTTCTGTCCCTCTCCTTCCCCTTGCCCACACTGAGGAAGGTCCCTGTAGGACACAGGGAGAAGGCAGCCATCTACAAGCCAAGAAGAGAGTGCTCACCAGCAATTCAATATGGCGGCACCTTGACTCCGGACTTCCAGCCTCTGGTAGTAACTGTGAGGAAATAAATGTCTGTTGTTTCAGCCACCCAGCCTGTGGCAGGGTGCCTGAGCAAACTAAGACGGGTAGCAGTAGAGAGCACTGATACAGGGAAGACTAACCAGGTCCTAGGCACCTAGAATCCTGAGCTCTTCTACGTTTTATGCAGACCCTCTCACCCATTTCATGAGCGCACATACCAAAGTTTGGAAGTTCTCTCATCCCTTCGCCTTGCAGATGCTTCGTCTGGTGCCCTCTCCTTGTTCATGGGCTGAGGTCGGGGCTTGTTGGCACGGGCTTGTGGTTGCGTGGGGGCCAGCAGTTCTGGCCTCCTGCCTTCTGAGGAACTCTCAGGCTTCCAGGTAATGAGCCCCCAACGCTGCCGCACACCCCGTTTTCAGCTCAGGATCATCTGCTTTCTTCCCTTTGCCTGTTTCACATGACAACAGAAAGAGGAAGCTTGAGATGTAGTTACGGTGTTTTCTGATTTCTTTCCCTAATAGGTAGATACACTTTTCTGGGGAAGGTCCTGTTAAAACATAACTCAAACTGATGTTGGAGAATGGAAATAATTTGGTAGAAACTGCTAGAAATGATCAGAGCAAAGAATTCCCTGAGGAACTAACTTTAAACTTTAGGCATCACGTTATTTTTAGTGTTCACTAAGCTTAGGATTTGTAAAAAGGACATGGTTCCTGTCTGAGTTTGGATGAAGAGGTCTGCTATCAAGCTAAAAATCTGGCCTTATTTATAGCCCATTTGAAAAAAATGACATTCTGTACTGTACTATGCAGATTATGCATATAAACACGTGTGCTATTATAGACTACAGGATTATATTCATTCCATTATTCAATATATCCTAAACGATGATTTCCAATATATATATAAAATCTAAACCATATCAAAATGTAAATGTAGTAAGTGGAATTGAGGGTAAAAAACTGTATGTCATACCCACAGCCTTGAGGGCTAGTTCAGATTTTGCTACTGGGGTTGCCCTGGACAATAGGCTGATCAAAAGGAGAAGGTCAAAAATTTGTGTTTGGGACACCTGAGAGGCTCAGTAGGTGAAGTTCCTGACTCGGGCTTGGGTCATGATCTCATGGTCTGTGAGTTCAAGCCCCGCCTCGGGTTCAGTGCTGTCAGCTCTGAGCCTGCTCCAGATCTTCTGTCCCCCTCTCTCTGCCCCTTCCCCTTCCCAGCACATGATCTCTCTCTTTCTCTCTCTCAAAAGTAAATAAACATTTAAAAAAAAGTTTGTTATTCTTTGTTGAATGTATTTATGCCACCCTTTCCCCCCAAAGACTTAAGATGGTTGATTTAGTTTTCTCTCTGGAGTTTGCAGAAGAAACAGGGCCCAAGAAGAAGCAGACTGTTGAAACGAGAGGTGAAGGTTGGAGGCCATGAGGGGCAGGGCCTCTTTGGGACAGCTGGGTGACCCGAACCATCCTGTGCTATTCAGACTCAGATGAAAGCGCTTTCAGCTACCCCGATTCCTTTAATCACCACCACCTCCCATCATGAGGAGGAGAGGCGGAATCTTCCCTGGGACAGACTGCGGAGGGGTCTTCTGGAAGCATCACAGTAATGTCAACAGAAAACTCTTTCATGCTTTCAGCCCACTTGAGTAGGAACCGCTGGGCTCCACCGGCGGCAAACCTGACCTTAGACACAGGGCAAGGCAGCAGCTGTTAAAGCAGGACTATCTGAGCTGGGAGTGGGCCTCTCCGTGAAATTTGTGTATCTCCTCAAACATGAGAAATAATACAATGATTTAGTCACACAGGGAATCCATTAGACCTGGCAATTTAATTTCTACTTCCTTAAGATCCTTTCTTGAGGGCTTGCCACACGAGTGTCTTCATCGTTAGCATAATATATCTGATTAGATTCCCTAGGGACTCCTGACTTGTTCTTTGGGCGATTTTAAGAAGGTGATTTTTCTTACAAAAATGTCAGTCTTGTCTGAAAAGAAAATAGGTTATGAGCCTTGATCACTTATCATTTCAGATTAACATTGAAATGCTAGAGGTTGGAGATCTGTCAAACTGGGCAGCAGAAAATATGGTTATCTCCAAACAGGGGAAGTGCAGATTAACAAATTTCATATCCAATAATATTTATTGAGCGTTTGCTTTGCTAAACTGAAAATTCTCCATTCTGAGTCAGTGAGTGTTCAAAGCTTCACAGAATAAATCTGTATTAAATGAAAAATAAATCAATTGTCACGGTCGTATTGCCCAGAAAATTTACAGCTGAAATAAGACAGAGAAAAGTGNATTAGCCGGGCACGCGGGAAGAAGGGTGCTATGGGCTCATGCCTAACTTGGCTTGTTTTGTTTTATCAGGATCGGTTCAGATGCTGACTGTCAGCAGCGGAAGCTGTGTGGCTCCATCCAGCCATTGCCTGGGCTCCGCGCCTCACTCTGCTGCCGTTCTTCACAACCTGCACGAGAAAATCAAACCGTAGTATCTGGTTTCCCAAGTGCTTTAATTAATTCCATTTAAAGCTTAAAAGAAGAGGTCTTACAGGATTTTTGGCAAGTACCACCCTCCCTCACGTTGCGAAGGGAGAAAAGGTTTCTTTCTTTCTTTTTTAAAAAATCCATTGGTTTTATTCATTAATAATTTAAAAAATGTTTATTTTATTTATTTGGGGGGAGGGGAGCAGAGCGGGGGGGGAGAGAGAGAGAGAGAGAGAGAGAGAGAGAGATTTTCAAGCAGGCTCCACCCCTAGTGAGGAGCCCGGCCTAGGCCTCCATCTTAGGACCTGAGCCCAAATCAAGAGTTGGATGCTTAATCAACTGAGCCACCCAGACGCCTCAAAACGATTATTTCTGATTGTGCGGTTTAGGGTGGGTGGCATTTTATTTTAATAATCAAAAAATTGTCTTACCAGTAGTCTGGAGAACTTAAGGAATTTGCTAGCAATAGTCCCAAGGCATGGGGTAGGATTTGGACTCTGTCCTTGACCACGGGCAGTCCCAAAGGCAAATCCACTCTTTCCTACTTTCCTCCGGTCTTTCCAGATGGAGCCAGAGGGATGTGGCTTTTCGAGATCCCTTCTAGCTGTACAATGATGTAAGTGGCACTGTTTTTGTAATCAAAAGCTGAACTAGCAACTCGTTCTAGGGGGAAGGCGGAGGTAGACCGAGTGTCTGATGGGGAGCTGTCCCGTATAAGCCCAAAGGCCCTAGCTGCTTTTCCCCCGTGGGTGCCCCTGCCTGCTAAGGGTGAATCTGGAAGAATGATACAAACTCTCAAGGTCAGAGGGATTTCCCTGTGAAACTTAGCTCTTGCCTTTTGTATCTTGTGGGTCCCACAAGACTTCACAAATTTGAGGTCATGGCACAATCTTTGGACTAGAAGATTGCAGCCTAAGAATCTTATTGCTCATTCTGTCACCGTGGCTGAGCTTTTTCAAGCCAAATCAGTAGGGAAATAAGAATTGTTCAAGCCTATTGGGAGGAGTTTTGGGGAAAAAATGAATTTCTCCCCCCCACCCCCTCAATTGCTAAAGATTGAGCCAGTGAGATGGTCTAGCTGCTAGTGACATACTCATCCAAAGAGAGTTATTTAAGCTCCAGATCTCACCTTGATAGAGACTGATTTTGTCATATTACTGTTTGGCACGCACAGCAGAAGCTCTCTTAATATTTTATAGGTAACAATGACTGGTAGTTAATCTAAAAAACCGGCTGAGGTGGAGGGGTTTAAAGAAATGTTACATACATGCCATAAAACATTGTTATAACTTATGATATAAAGTTGTTTGGGTGTCCAACTCCTGATTTTGGCTCAGGTTGTGATCTCGCAGTTCATGAGATCGAGCCCACTTCAGGCTCTGTGCTGACAGCACAGAGGATTCTCTCTCTCTCTCTCTCTCTCTCTCTTTCTTTCTCTCCTCCCCCCCATGCACCCTCTCTCTCAAAATAAATATGTAAACTTTAAAAATATATAAAATATATACCGTATTTCATGGGTGCTAAGATGCACATCTTTTTTTTTTTTTTTTTTTTACATTAACATCTCTGAGATCAGGACTAGGTTGTAGCTGCTGTCTTCCATGCACACTCAGGGTGCACTTGTTTGCCGTCATGAGCATGTTAGTCTGCTCTGCCTGGTGGCACCACCGGGCAACCGCATGGCCTCAATGTCCTCAGCCACACACCATTTAAGGGCTCGTCGAAGAAGGAATAGGAGTTCTGGCTGTTGTTGGCAAACATTCCTTTGCACAGTCTAGTAAGATCAAGAAAAGGACAGCATTAAAGCGTGCAGAATATGGATCAGGGGCTGGACATGACTGCAGAGCACTCTTTCTAGAAATGCTGCATTGTCATCAACTTGATGGCATTGGAGGAGGCATTGAATCTGTCATAGATACAGACTTCTATGACTCTAGAAAGAGAATGATGTATGAATCAGAATCTGCATGCCAGAGGTTTAACCAATTAATTTTCATATACGTGTATATTTTATGTTTTATTATTTTCTAAAAATTTATTTATTTTGAGAGAGAGAGAGGGTCAGAGAAAGAGAGAACATGTTGGGGGAGGAGCAGAGAGAGAGAGAGGAAGAGAGAATGAATCCCAAGCAGGCTCTGAGCTATCAGTGCAGTGTCTGATGTGGGGCTCCATCCCACAAATAGTGAGATCAAGACTTGAGCTGAAATCAAGAGTAGGATGCCTAACTGACTGAGCCACCCAGGCACCCCATATGTGTATATTTTATATGCACAAGACTGATAAACAACAAAAATCAATGTCTTGTTTCTCTAAAATAATTTTATCAAGAAGTATAAACTAAAAATTCTAAGTGATAAGAAAGCTTTGATTATAGTTTTGGCTATATTTTTTCTCTCTTAGTGGTATGTATAAACTAATGCATATCTTATAATCAATGGTATCTTAGATTTGATGAAATATGGTAAACATAAATGTATTCTCCAATCTTTTATTGCATGAGCAATTTCCTTTGAACATAGCTTGTCTTTCTTGTGCCCCATTGTCTTTCTTGCATCTTTTCTCTTCTTTTAAGATATTTTTAAAAAGTGATCTCTATACCCAACATGGAGCTTGAACCTACAGCCCTGAGATTGAGTCTCACACTCCACTGACAGAGCCAGCTAGGCCTCCTGGCTTCCTTGCATTTTCTAAAATTAACCACTGCAACTTCTTTAAGGTGGAGTAAGAACTAAAGATGGCTAGGAAGAGCAGAATTCAGAAACACTTAGGAGGTAAGATTGGATGTATGGGCTTCAAGGGAGAAAGAGACCTGAGGGTTCCCTGGTTTCTGGTCAGAGAGCTCGACAGATTATGACCCAAGGGCCAAATCTGGGAAGCCATCTATTTTTGTAAATAAAATTTAATTGGAACACCGCCACACCATTCCTTAATGTGTTGTCGATGGCTGCTTTCACTCCCCAACAGAACTGAGTAGTTATGATAGAGACTCTACGGCCTAAGGCCTAAAGTATTTATTATCTGGACCTTTACAGACAGAGGTTGCCAGCCTCTGGATTCGGGGAGGGGTGTCGTCCTCGGATTCATATAAAGGACAGGAGAGGAAGAACAGACTTATAGGGAAAGGTGGTTGGTTTGCTCTATTGGGCTTGTCTTACAGATGGGCTTACGGATAAGTGAGCAATGTATTTGTTTAATGAGAAATCTCCAACTCAGTAAAACAAAGAACTGAACTGAAGGCAAAGATTTTTTTTTTAACATTTAATTTATTTCTAGGAGAGAGAGAGAGACAGCGTGAGCAGGGGAGGGTCAGAGAGAGAGGGAGTCACAGACTCTGAAACAGGCTCCAGGCTCTGGGCTGGCAGTCAGCACAGAGCCTGATGCGGGGCTCGAACCCACAAACCACGAGATCATGACCTAAGCGAAAGTCGGACGCTTAACCGACTAAGCCACCCAGGCGCCCCAAGGCAAAGATATTTTTAATGGTCTGCAAGGAGAGTGTTAACGCAGAGACACTTTTGGCTCTGGTGCTGAACTAGAAGCATGGGAGAGAGAAAACCTGATATCAAAGAGTTCCATTCTCAGCCCCTATGAGGCATAAAAGGCACCAAAACCAAGCCCAGAGCATTGTTTCCAGGAGGCCTGGAAGACAGAAGTGAGACCGAGTCTTGCAGATGTGGAAGCTGGGAACACCGGCTTATTATCAGCAGCTACGCGGGGCCAGCGGGTGCCAGTGGTATGCTTAACAGAGCTCTCCAATTAAACATTATCTTGATGAATGTGATCTAATCAACACCCAGAAAATTAAATCTGAAAGTTCGTTTCATAGATCCTTTATCCTCTGAAGGTGAAATCAGAAGCTGTGTTTGAGTGGGTTTTACTTGGAGCCTGGAAAAAATTAAGGTAAAAAAGCAACGTGAGAAAACAATTTGTAACAAGCAAAGTGATCAGTTTAAAGGACTCCTTTGCCTTCCGGTCCTTCAGAGTTAGGGTGTGGGAGTGGATTTTATGCATAACAAAAGGTCAGTCATTCCTGGGCTCCAGAAGGATTAGAGTTGTGTGATGACGTCAGCCTCTCTACTTCCTGCTGACCAAAGTCTTAACTTCACAGAAAGTGGCAAGGTCTGGGGGAAAAGCAAGCCACTGGCTG